>NW_022196902.1:2290590-2316648 GCF_008632895.1 Mastomys coucha | reverse complement strand
AACCACAAGAAACTCAAGAAGAAGGAAGACTAAAATGTGGACACTTCATTCCTTCTTAAAAGGGGGAATAAAATACCCACGGAAGGAGTTGCAGAGACTAACAGTGGAGCAGAGACTGAAGGAAGGACAATCCAGCCTGATATAGCTGTCTCCTGAGAGGCTCTGACAGTACCTGACTAATACAGAAGTAGAGGCTCACAGCCATCCATTGAACTGAGTACCGGGTCTCCAAATGAAGGAGCTAGAGAAAGGACCCAAGGAGCTGAAGGGTTTGCAGCCCCTTAGGACGAAGAACCTTGTGAACTAACTAGTACCCTCAGAGCTCCCAGGGACTTAACCACCAACCAAGAGCTGTACATGGTGGGACTCATTGTTCTGGCAGCATGTGAATAGTAGAGCATGGCCAAGTCGGTCATCAATGGGAGGAGAGGCCCCTGGCCCTGTGAAGGTTCTGGGCCCCAGTGTAGGGGAATGCCAGGGTCAATAAGCAGGAGAGGGTGGGTGGTGAGCAGGGGGAGGGGGGAGGGAACTGGGGTTTCTTCTTGTTGTTTTTTGTTTTTTTGGTTTTTTTGGTTTTTGTTTTTTTTTGGAGGGGAAACTGGGAAATATGACATGTAAATAAAGAAAATAATAAAAGAAAAATAAAGAAAAAAATGAAGAAAAAAACATAACAAAAAAAAGTAAAAGAAAAAAGAAAAATACAAGAGGACAGCTCAGCTAATAACTCGGGACCTCCCCACAGTGTTTGAAGCTCCTTTAAGAAATAAAAGGTAAGCCTATTGTTTTCAGCCAGACAGAAAGTTCATGGAAAGTTTAAGCATCTCATTCTCATCTGAACAAAGGTCCAGACAGAGGGCTACACTCAGAGATGGCATGGCTGATGTGACATGGCCTAGGCACAGTGGCATCTCCTTACCCAGTTAATTACTCAGGAGTCTGCATCACTAAAGCTTTGCTCCTGTGGGCTGGGCGAGCTAAGACAAGGTGGCTGGAGCCTGTAGCTGCACGCCTGCAGAGCGTGCTGCCTTCTCTTCACTCGCTGCAGATCTACATCTTCCTGACTGTTAATGATCCACTGTGTGTGCCATGACCATCAGAGCTGGTACCCTCTGTAGTATTGTGTTGGGTGCCCACACTCGTGCACACTGTAGGGTTGTTACTTACTCTCCCTTTTGTGCTTACTGTTACGTCAATTCTCCTCACTTTACCTTATTCTAAATGTTGTACTCAGTTAGACATTAGCCTGCTTAGTGTTAGAAATAAGCTGTGTTCCCTACTAACTTCACACTTAAAGTTAACATTGTTTTACTTGAATGAAAATGAACAGTTCAAGGCAAGGAGTCTGTGGTCAAGATTTCCTCTGACAGGATTGCCAGAGAAATGATAATAAAGACAAAAGGTTGAAGGGAACAGGACTGGTCACAGTGTAACTGAAGAAAACTTAGAGCTAGAATGAGCTTACACTGAAAGAGCTACCTAATACTTATGTTAGTCATATTTAAAAATAAGACATTAACAGCCAGGTGTGGATAGAGGAGGGGCTCATGGGGCCCTACCCTTCATGGCTGGACTACTTTCTATGAGTAGATCAGGGCGATCAATCATTGAGCTTAGTTGTGTGCTCACTGTTGATAATCTCAAGTCAGTACTCACACACATAGCCCAGATTCATCTATAAACTCAGTAAGCATTGCACTCGGAAACCTTTAAAAAAGCTGTTCATGATTCTAAAACTTACATGGCCAAAAGAAAGATCTATAATACCCAAACCATATAATTCTGAAGAGAGATACAAAGGTTGTGGTACTTCTTTTACTGGATACCCCTATGCCTCCCTATCAAAACTCTAGAAATTAAGTAAAGTAATTTACAAGAAAGAATAAGTGTACTAAAACCCAGAATGTGAGTCAAGAAGTCCATGTGTAAAGAGACCTGACATGTCAACCAACAGTGTAGCCTGGGCTACATGTTTGAAACACTAACTCAAAAACAAAAAAATATGAAAGAGAGATAGCTTATCAGGTAAAAGGGGCTTGCCACAGAAGACTAGTAACGCGAGTTTCATCCCTGGAACCCATGGTAGAGGAGAGAGTTGTTCAAGAAAGAGTTGCCCAGAGCTGTATGTGTATACCATGGTATACATATATCCACATGTATGCACTGTCACATTTATATACATCCACACACACCATACCACACACACACACATACACACACACACACACACACAGGCACACACACACAGGCACACACACACACACATAAGCAAATACAAATTTTTTAAAAATTGGAAAAAGGAAAAATGAAAACAACTCTTTGCCCACCTCAAATCTTTCATGCTTTGCTTATTGCTTATTTTTTAAACATGATAGGAAGATAGGAACACATATTCTAATTGTTTATAAAACTTATAGGAACAGCAAATTTGGGGGAAGGGGAAACAAATAAAAACCAACTTTAATATAGCAAGTTTGTGTAAGTACACATATAGGTAAGTGTGTGTGTGTGTGTGTGTGTGTGTGTGTGTGTGTGTGTGTGCGTGTGTAAGAGGAGGAGGAAAGTGAATATAAAAGAAAGAATATGAATTTGATTTTGATTCAAGGTAGTATTTCAGCCTTGTGATACATGGCACAGTGTGCATTCCTGAGAATTTTTCCTGGCTTTTTTAAACTTAATTTTATAAGTGTAAGAATATATTTTACTGTCCAAAGTGTTGAGTTCAGTTCAGGGCGGCTTCCTTGTTCTGTTAATTAAACTTTGGGACATTGAAATTGGCTGAGAAAAAATGACTGAATAGAGAGTATTACTCTATTCATATACTTCTAGCCTACATAAACAAGCAAACAAATGAATAACTAATGAGATGCTAAGGAGCCTGTCTGCCTGCCGCCATGCCACGCAGCATGGGCAGGGGAAGACACTTGACAGTCTTGCCTGCAGCTGCACCATGCTGCATGGGTGAGCAGAAGACAACTTGAGGCCAACCCACCACCACATGCCACACAGAGGCCCACCTGCTGCCATTCCGCATGGTGCAGGTGTCTAAGGGACACCTGCCCCCCGCTGCCATGTCATGCAGCTCCAGCAGGAGGAAGACACCAGAGGCCCACCAGCCACTTGGGCCCCACAGCGGGAGCCACTATGATGTGCATGAGTGTAGTGGACAGATGGGAGAGAAAGGGGGCTGAACAGTTTGAGAGAGATGGAGCTGGAGGCTCAAGCCTGGGGAGGCATTCCCTGCTGGGGGTAGCCTGCCCTGCCACCCGAGGCCAAGTAGAGTCCCAGCGCAGGCTGCCACTGAGGACCACATCTGGGTCCATAGCTGAGCAGCAGCAGGAGTCAGTGTCAATGTCCCTGGCTCTTATTACTGCTGAAGACCATGCAGATCGCCCTGCTTTTGGCTGCCGCCTGCGATATGCTGATATCCCAGGGCTGTACAGAGCTGGCCCACCCCTCTTGATAGCTGCAGCACTCATGAGAGCATGCCTTGTACTTCACCTGCGTGGTGTCGTGGTGGAGCTGGCCCTGATGATGTGGATGTGGGCCGCAGACATGAGAAGTGGAAAGCAGAGACAGCGCTGGAGAGCTCACCCTGGTGGTGTGGGTGCAGAGCTGGCGGGCTGACAATTCAGGTTCAGATCTAGATGTAGGGCTTTGAGTCGGGTCTCGCCAACATCTATCTCATCTCTGAATTTCTGGAGCATGTAAAAGGTCTAATCCTACAGATCCAAAGTTGCAAGAGCTCCATGACACAGGACAGAAACAGGAGTTGTCTTGGTGAAGATCCAGTATTGATGGTGTATCAGAGGGCAGAGGCCTTAAACTAGACCACTGACTCAGAGCAGTGAACACTTACAGTTAAAGAAATGTGGGCAAAAGGGTATAGCATGGGACATACTGTGACATAGTGCAGATTCTGCAACGAGATTTTTGAATGTTTTGTTTATTTTATTTTTTATTATTATTTGGGGGAAGTTGCAAAGTGGAGGGTGGATACAAAGTGACAGAGATATCAGTAGGGTTGGGGTGTGTGATATGAAACTCACCAAAACTCAATATAGTTTTTTAAAAAGAATTCATTTTCTACTTGATTTTTATGTCTTTTTCATTTTCAACTAAGCTCATTTTGGTTTATGGTGGTAGTAGCTCAGTTATGTAGTGCTGTATAAGAAGAGATCCTCAGGCTGAAGAGACAACAATGACCTGTGTTCTCTTCGCACACAATTCTTGGGGTCAGCAGCACTGTGTGGTGCGGCAGGAGGGCTTCCCCTGTCACCAGCTTGCTGGAGAACTGGAGTAAAGCCACCCAGCTGTCAGATGATCTAGCCAGCCACTCTCAAATGTCCTGCTGGCTTCTGTCTGGTAGCCCAAGCCTTGCTTGTCTTATGTGAACTTCATCATGTGCTACCTGGTTCCAGAAACTTTGAAAAACAAATTAGAACTTGTAAATGCCTCTCAAACCTCTGTCTTTGGCACAGGTTGATAGGAATACAGAAGTGCAGTCAATGGATCAGTGTTATAGATCATGTGTTTTTCACCCATTGCTCAAATATTCCAGGTTTGGCATTTATTTATCCCAAGGTCCTTCATTATCACAGTGTTATACTTCTGTTATGGATATTTCCTTCATTTCATTAAATGCATTCCTCCCTCCAAAACAAAAAACAAACAAACAAAAAACCCACCACCACCAAAGAACGCTGTAGCCCCCCCGCTCATTCATACACATACACAAAGGTATTTTGAGACAGGGTTTCTCTGTGTAGCCCCGGCTGCCCTGGTACTCACTCTGTAGACCAGGCTGGCCTTGAACTCGGAAATCCGCCTGCCTCTGCCTCCCAAGTACTAGGATTAAAGGCGTGCGCCACCACTGCCCGGCTACAAAAGTTTTAAGTTCATGCCATTCAGAAACTAACAATGTCTTTTTCTTTGTTACTAGCTTTAAAAAAAAAAGGTACATCATCCTCATCTTACCCTGTAATCCCTTGATAAAGAAGGGCAAGATTCTCAGTTTATAAATTGGGAAATTGGTCAACTTTACATCACAGTATGGAAGGACATTGTCAGGTCCATCTTGTCTCATGCTTGCTGGAGCAATTCTAGTTTTCTTTCTCTTCACACAACCATGTGCTCAGAACCAGGAAAAAAAATGACAGAGAAGAAATTGTTAGATTGCTTGTGATTAACATCATTGTGTTTCTTTCTCCCTCTGCTCACTTAAATGGTGAGAGTAGTTTTCAAAAGCTGTAAGTAGGGGTCGGCTGAGCTGTTAAGAGCTCTGGCTAAAGGACCAGGGTTTGGCTCCTAACACCTACATGGGTCAGCTTACAACTGCTATGTTGTACACTACCATGTAGGTGCTGTGAATCAAAGCCATGTCTGGAGGAGCAGCCAGTGCTCTTAATTAGTTGCTGTGACACATTTCCAGCTGGAGAGTATAATTTATTTTTAATAATATATGGCTAATACTTATTAGTACTTATGTCAGGCCTGTTGTTAGCACCTAACATGCTATCTCTTACCCTCAGATGCATGTGTGAGATCCGCATGCTTTGCAACTTAGAAATGGAGACTGGAAAGTTGAATAGTTTATCTAGTAATATAGTTAATAAATGACAGAACTAGAAATTGAATGTAGGCAGTCTTACTCTACCTACATGCCTACATGTTAACAAAAACTAGATAATTTCTCATAATTCCTAGATATACAGACCTCATTAATTAATTATTTTTTGTTTTATACCAGGATGAAAACTGATAATAAAATTATAATCATTCATCTATTCTCTGTGATTGATATTTATACATACTAATTCAACTCATGATAATTCAAATATACTGTCAAGTATATTTCACAATAATGCCAAATATATGACCTTACAGTAAACAGCATGTCATAATCCAAGGAGAAAGGGCTTGAAGTAAGCATGTCCCTCAAATCTGGCTACATTATCAGTTGTGAACAGAGTTAACATTAAGTTGATAAATAATAATAATGAACATAAACAATAATATGCAATGAGAATAATTACTACTGAACTATATGCACAAATGCAATCCTAGGCCTCTGGCAAGAGTGAATATCACATTGCTATTTCCATAAATGTACAATTTCATTACAGAAATTTTTTAAGATGAAAATACATACTTAAATAATGAAATATAGCTTATGTTCTTATTCCTTTCTAGACTTAATGTTCAAGCAGATCTTAAGGCTTAGACATTTGTATTATTTAGTGTTTTATATGACAAAATATACTCTTTCTAAAGAATGTATGAGAATTTATCATAATTAACTGCAGATATTGAACCAGTCATTTCCATTCTGTGTGTGTTCTTTCTTAGGGTTACATTTTGCCATCTGCCTTTCCAGAGTAAGTGGCTCTATGTGGGCACTGAACGAGGTAACATACACATTGTCAATGTGGAGTCCTTCACACTCTCAGGCTATGTCATTATGTGGAATAAAGCCATTGAACTGTAAGTCTGAGCAATATTCCAAATCTGAATGTATCAAGTCTATCTTTATGTAAAAGCTAGTTAGTGAATCCATGTGGGGTTGACAGGTCAGGAATTCCTCATATTACTACAGATCTTTTAGTCAGTCATAAGTATTATCCTATTTTCATGACAGTTGGTACATTTAAGCCTTCTTATAGTCATATACATTTATGAATATATACTATATATTTTCACCTGTGTTACAGTTGGTAGTTGAAATGTAGTAGTTATTCCTGTTGGGTTGAAAACACTCATTTATTATTTATCTTCTAATTCAATTATTTCTCTTTAATCTTCTAATTATATTTTTTAAGTAGTGGTCATGGACCACAAATTTGTTGTTGCCAGTGTTTATAAAATATCAATGTAAGCTCCTTTTTCATATCTAATTGTCTAGAAATATAAATGTTTGTAAAAATTATATCACCAAGATTAACAAAAACCAAATTACACTGTGGTGGCCAAAATCTCCAGTTGTAATTTTTACTTACTGAAATTTTTTTGTATCATTTCTTTTGTAACCTTTTTATTTAGAATGTTAAGAATAAAGGTTTGAAACTGTTGGCAACAGTCTTTGAAAAATGCATTCCACTGTTTTAATCTTTTGACACACTCAAAAAATGTGCCTTATCTCAAACATTTTGGTGTAGCTAGAATAGTGTGCTTAAAGCTGGTTTTCTAGTTCCGTGGCAAGGGTATCCCTACCCTTCCTTCCTTAGAAGCTGGGTGGGGTGGGAGTTCAGTGTGTTCTTTGAGTTGCTCACAACATCTGGTGGTCTACGTCCTCACAGGTCTGGAGTGGTGCTCTTTCCCAGCCTCCAGCATTCATAAACAGATAGATTCTTTTTTCCAGATACGTGGGCATTCCAATAATACTTTTACCTATATGTTTCACTTTCTCTGGTATAGGAGTAGATAGCATTAATTTGCGCATTTTCAAAATAAAATGAAATAAAATAAACCAATTTTTTTTCTACTTCCAAGCTGAGCTGTAGAATTGGTTGGGTTATCCCAGATGATACTTAGCATTAAATGTTGCATTGTTTTCAAATATTAATGTCACATTGAAAAAGGATTTTCTATGTTAAAATAAATGTTTTGACTAAATTGAAAATTGTCCTATGTAGACAGTGCAATTATCAAGCTTGTTGTCTTACATCCATATGAGTTTTACCATGTTTACTCTGATTGGCAACTGACTGAACTATTTTCTTCATAAATGAATCTTTTATTGTAATGAATATTGAAAGTTTACTTGAGTAAAGAAACCTCATTTTTTTTTTCAGGTCATCTAAATCTCACCCAGGACCTGTTGTCCATATAAGTGATAATCCCATGGATGAGGGAAAGGTAGAATTTTTTTTTTAAACAAACACTTGTTAATTAAATCCATGATGTTTTGACTTTTAAATATGCAAACTCTCCTAGAACTGCACTTGTGCTGAAAGTTTTAGATTGAACCAAGCTTTGTATATCAAATAACACACTGTTGTTATTCATTATGAAGAACCAGTTGAAGAATTAGAATGATTTCTAATTAATGGGGTTAAAAATACTAAAATATTAGTTAGGTTTAATAAATGTAGGTTATTCTTTTGTATTTCTTATTAAGAATATTTTCCCTGATTTTCTGATAATGCAGGCAGGTTCCTTTTTTGGTGGTGTGGTCATTCTTAGCAACTTAATTCACAGCTTTTGTAGTGCTTATCATGTGTTATATTGTCTTATAGTAGTAGTCTGTTATAGAATTATTAAATCCAGGCCCAAGATTTCTACCCCGCCTTTGACCATTTAGTTCCTGGATGAAAGACACACATACCTTTTTGATTTACAACAAGCCTTAAGCAACCAAGAGCTGGGCAAATACTATTCTCTGAGAATAGTATGTTCTTTTCTATTGATAATCTTAGTTATTACTTACTATGTACTATGTTTCATCTGGGGTGTCTTTAACTCCAATTGGCTAGCTCACAGGACCACATTTTCTTTACTCCTAAGCCATGGTGGCATCTCTTTCCTTCTCCTGCCTTCTTCTCCTTGTGATTCTCCTTGGATCCCAAGCCCGGGAACCCTAAACCACCCCCACTATGTCTCTTCTGCATAGCTCTTGGCTATCAGCATCTTTATTCACCAATTAGAGATAACTTGGAGGCAGGGTCACAGGGGCTACATCCATACTCTAAGTCTTGGGGGCCTACACTTAGGATTACAATAGACAGAAGAAAACAAAACCTCAACAATAATCTATATCTCAGCTTCTGTAACATTTTCTTTAGAAATACTCCAATTAGTAATGTAGAAAGGATTTTGTTATGTTTTAAAGTCTTGCTTAATTTTCTTTGTACTCATGTAGTCTATATTTAGCCATTGTTAATTTGAGTTAGTTAATACATTTAAAAGTAATAAATTTTCTTTCCTGTGAATTTCAATTTTCTTACTTAAACTAATCATCTTTCAGGTAGTTCCATTTAGTCCATTTCCCTACCCGTGCAATTTTAGGATGTTAACCTGAATGAGCACTAGAAAGTGTGTTAGAAATCTATAATCCAAAACTTTATTTTATGAAGGATTTGACTCAAATGTTCTCTTCCCTCAGTTAGTGCAAACAGTCAAACCAATAAATTATTTCTCACATTCTCTGAGCTTCCCCTAAGAAACAAAAAGCATACTTGGGCTGTTTACAATTGGCCGATGGTCATGGAATTTTATGATTGGAAAGAAACTTTACATAAAGCAAATGTACAGTAACCTGACTATCACTTTATTCTTCTTTTGCAAGTTACTTATTTAAGAGCTAAATGTCTGAGAGGAAAGCCTGAGAACTCCTACCTGAAGTTACTAAGTCATGTTGGCACTTGTTTGTAGTGTCTCTTCTCCTGAGGACATTACAGTTCAGAGCAGTCCAGCACAGCTTTTTATTAAAACTTTTATATAGCATATTTTTAGTGATCTTTGCCCTCCCTAGCTCTTCCCCACCTCCCTCCCCAGCAACTCCATGATGATCTCTGTCTTCCTCTGTTCCTCTCTCTGTCACTCTAACACACAATGAAAATCAAAACAAACAAACAAAAATCAGCTAGACCAACAAATGCTAAAGTGAAACAAGCTGACCCCCTAAATACATGGAAGCATGCATGCTTGTGCACACACACAAACACACACACACATACGCGCACGCACACAATGGAGTTTGATTTGTGTTGTTCAACTCTTCCTGGGCATGGGGCCTGCCCTGTATAGATTGTGCATAGCTTCTTTGTTGAATTAAATATTTTAAATAAATCCCAGCAGTGTGTTCCTGCTACCCATCCCGATATTTAATGTTCCCGAAAGGAAGACACACACACAACCTTTATATCTTAGTATACTTTAATTAGTGCAATAGCTGAGCCACTTTCTAACCTCTATACGGTTAGTCTACCTCCTGCTGATAATCCAGAGTCATCACTTATTACATTCTGCATTCTACCTTGGCTGCCGTGGATCAAATTGGGCAGCTCTCTGGGCCACACTCTTCTGGCTCCTACATGGCAGCTATGCCTCCTTGTCCTCCACTCTTAACAGGCGTGGCTTCTCCTCTCCTCCACACTCTTCCGGCTCTCCTTCCTCTTGGTCCCAAGCCTGAGAGTCTTAAAAGTCCCACCTTGTTTGCCCTGCCCAGCCATTGGCTGCCAGCATCTTTATTTACCAATCAGAACCAACTGTGGGCAGGGTCCCTCAGTGTGTTCCATGGGAACACTCATGCAAGCAGTTTGGGAGAGTAAAATTAACATTGTCATACAAATAGCATTGGGCCAAACCCACTACACTTCTTGGTTAAAGGTGGGACTTTGTGTCCTTTTGTCCTTGGGTATGGGATCTTGTGTGGTTTGAATCTTTACAGGTCTTGTTTGTATGCCACAGTCTCTGTGAGCTCATATGTGTATCATTTCAGTTGTGTCGAAAGTCCACTGCCCCTGGCCTACCTCTCACAACCTTCTTGCCTCCTCCTCTGCATAGATCCCTGAGCCTGGAAGAGGGAGGGGCTTGTAAAGACATCTTTAAGACTGAGTCCCACCTATTGAATTCCTTCAAGGTCAGCGTCCTAGAGTGTCTTCCACATCTTGGTGTCTTATCTGCAGCCTCTGACTGAGTGACAGAATTTTCCTTATCTTTCATGATGTCCTCAGGAGAAGGGCATCCTGAAGCCCGGAGTTACTATTACCCAAGGGCAGACTTGTCCTCGCTGCCTCCATGCTTTGGTTGCTGTCAGTCTTTTTTGCAGACCTATTTCACCATTTTGCTGACTTCCTCTCTACACTGTAAGGTCCAAATAAAAGTATGTGTAGGTAATGTCCACTCAGATAATTCTGACAGAAACTATACTCTCTTCTAGTCCACAGTACCTGAGCTGTGCAGCTCTGATGGTATGTGTGACTCTCTGACCCTGCCAGAAGTGTGTGTGTATTGCTGCTCTTCTCAACTACAGAAAGATGCGCTCACTCTGTGCAAACACCCCTTTCATTTATTTATTTGGTGGTGGAAATTGAATTTAGGGCTATGCTAAGCAAGTCCTCTGCCAGTACTCTAACTAGATCTCCAGCCTGTTCATTTATTTGCGTTTTAATACAGGATTTTACTATGTAGTACAAATTGTCCTGGAGCTCACAGTCCTTTTGTCTCAAGGCTTCTCAAGTTCATGGGTTGCAAGTGCTGACTATCATGCTTGTTATAAAAGGGAAATTAGAAAGAAACTCATTAACAATATGCAGAATTATTTACATCTTCCCCAGTTATGGAACATTACAGTAGGATCAAATCCTTTTAAAACTGTGTTTTAATTATGAAAGTATCATGAATGTCTATGATGCATCTTAATCACATGGCTCCCTGTAACCTTCTTTCCCCTGCTACTCTTTCAGGACATTTTTTCTCCCCAACAAATTACCTTCTTGCTCTTATGTTTTTATAACTTTTTTTTTAAATTACCATTGGGTTTGATTGGGTTTCATTGAGTTTTCTTGGTGCTGTGAACATGGGTATGACTTATTTACTGTATCACTAACAGCTTTCCAGTGGCTGCATCATGTCAGGAAAATGATGCCCCTCAGGAGCCTTAGCTGTCTGTAGTCCCTCAGCTAGGACAGAGTTTCATGTGCCCCCTCCTCCCATTCCTTCTCTAACATGGACAGGCTTCTTCTTGTTCAGGTGACCACAGTGTCTGTGAACTTATGCATACAACAGCCATTTTATGTCTATAAAACTGTCTCATATCCTTTTTCCCTTTGTCTCACTTTCATATTCTTTGTGTTCCCTCTTCATTTAGTGTGTGTGTGTGTGTGTGTGTGTTTGTACATGTGTGTATGTGTCTATCTGTCTGTCTGTCTGTCTGTGTACATGCTATGGCAAGGATATGACATAGATCCTCCCTTTAGGGCTAAACATTAAATAGTTACTCTCAGTGCTTCGACCAATTAGGAATCTTGCATTAACTGCTACCCATTGCAAAATGAAGCATTCTAGTAGGAGGAAATCCTGTAGAGATTGTCCAAGGACTTTATGGATAACTTAGGCTCCCATGTTCCTTCTCTTCATTTTTGTAGAGAAGATGTAAGAAGATGTAAGGTTATTATACCTTAACCTTTTGGGCACATATCCTTAACTTCACTAGGATTCTGTGGTTGGTTAACACTTTACTATGACTTTCTTAGATTATTAGAATGTGACTAGGCAAAGCTAGTTCCTTAAGGTTACAAGTCTGGAAAGTGGTGCTTCTGTACCTAGGCCTTTTCTTTACACCTTGAGCTGCTAACATAGTGTGTGTTTGTTAATTTTTCTTTTCTTTATTGCTGAATTTTCTTTTCTTCTCTATGGGATATTGCCATATTGTGTATCCAAAAGATCTGGAGGAATTGGGAACGGAGAGGAAACTGTTGGCAGTCTTTCCAAGAGTGCGGGGTTCACCCCTGATAGCTCATGTTCGCCTCACTTTCTCCTTTTTAGTTAGCCCAGGACCCCAACCCTGGAAGGCTGCTGTCTACATGTAGGATTGGTCTTCTACTTCAGTTATAGTAGTCATGATAAACCCTCACTGACACACCCAGAAACATGGATCCTTAGTGATTCTAAATCCTATCAAAATAATAGTCATTTTTAAATATCACCCTGGGGCAGGGGTGTAGGGCAGCAGATGAGCACAGTTCATCTGGCTCCACATTAAAAGTCTGATAGTGAACCAGGCAGTAGAGAACTCAGCTAATGAGAACGCTATGTTATAAAGTAACCCTTCAGTCTGGAAAAGGGTAGAGTGTCACAGGAGCACACCAGACAGGCATTGAATTCACATTTGGTGCTTTGAGCAAGTCTTCAAAAGAAGAAGTTGCTAAGACCACACCTGAAGTATAAGCGGGATAAATCAGGGGACTCTATTTAAATGGCATCCCTCAGACAGAAGGCACTGCATACAAATGCTCAACTATGAACATGCATGTAGAAACAAACTCTAAAATCAACAAATGGAGTGTGTTGGGCAGGAGAGGTATGGGGAGTTGGAGATTTTGGAGTAGAAAGTAGCAATCAGACAGTGATAGATTTTATAGTTGTATAATTGAGTTTGGATTTTACCATTAAAAGTGTGGTGAGGCTGACAAATTTTAAGTAAAAACATACATTTCCCTACCAGCTTTGGATTTCATAACTAGTCCTATAACTGCAATGTGAAATTGGTCAGAAATAAGGTCTCTGTACACTTTCCTGAAAGGAAGTCGGTACTAGAAATGCAGGGATAATAAATTAGAGAGATGCAGAACATCATCTTAAAGTGACTGGATGGTTTTTCTGGTTGACTAGCATTCATGATGACTGCCAAGTCTTTGACTGAGAACTGATTAGCTCTGGTGGTCAGGACACATAGTAGAGAGAACCAGCTTCCAGAGGGAGTCCATAGTCTTGAACGTACTTTCAGGTTTAACATTGGGAAGAGGTATGATTATTGGAATGGTGAACTTAAGTTTCAAATATGGGGTAATTATTTGAAATTAATCAATATGCACATTGAATGAATTATTTGAAATTAATCAATATGCACATTGAATCTATAGATCTTAGTGATCTATAGATCTTGGAAAATACGTAATACATCAAGCACATGCAAATGTACATTTTTATTAGTAATTTTAAGAAATGCGTTAGAATGTAGACTCAGGGCTTCAAAACATCTGCTTTCTCTTTTCAGTATCTAGTGTATTTTCAGTCGCCGATCATGAAAAGCATGTAACTCTGTCATGCTGTGTTCTTGTTTGTCATCTGTGTGATCAGTCACTCCCTGTATAGGTGTCTAATGGTAATAAAGGTTTATGCGTGAAGTATGTGAACGATGATTAGCTTTATTGTCCACAAATAAATATTTTACTGAGTACGTAAATCTTTCCTCAGTAACGTGGCCTTTCCTTTCTCTAGCTTTTGATTGGCTTTGAATCTGGAACAGTAGTCTTATGGGACCTCAAGTCAAAGAAGGCCGACTACAGATACACATACGACGAGGTACCAGCTATGTTTACTCTCACTAAAGATCTTCCAGTGCTATAACTCATGGCATCTTCTCTAAGAAGATGAATTTTCAGTTTCAGCTTAGATTTGATTTTAGGTTAGTTACAGAAGATTTTTTAATTGCACTGAAACAGAGACTTTCTTCCATCCATATCCATTCACATCACTTCCTGTGTCTCTATGTGCAGAGTCAGAGTACATGCTCTTAGACAGTGCAGTCTGGCTTCAAGGAAGACTGTTCTCTGGAATACTTCTTTTTGATTCCATTCAGGCCACACTGCTCACCAGTCACATCCCAAAACAGTAGATGTGCTTCCTCCCACTTGTTAAAAAATAATGTTAAATAGCTTGGTTTAGCTTCTAACCACCAATCATATTTCATGGACATAATTTCACTTACAGTATCTATAAAGGTGTGTCTTATTTTAAGATTGAGGTTTTAGAGTGACTTCAGTATATTTTAAAGTATATTTTAGTTTATTTTAGTATTCTATTTCAAGTTTTGATAGAAACCCTTTGAATAAGAAATGTTGGCATTTGTGATGTCTGCTCACCAGCATGTAAATGTTTTTTAATCTATCCCGTATTACAATACTGTATAATTTAGCTTAAATTTATAAGCACACCAAGAACCCAAATAAGCAGACACTGAATTAATTGAAACTGTTGAGTATGTATGTATAATAGAATTTTTCTTGAGTTTCAGTTGAATGCTTTCTTGCTGTGCTGTGCAATTCCGATAGTTCAGCAGGGCACCTTTTAAAGTCTGTTAACCATTAAGACTGAAAAGTATATCACCATGACTTGAAAATAAGAAATTCAAAGCAAACCACAGGAATTGATTTTCTAAAAATAAGATTTTATAGAGAAAACCCATAATTTAGAGCCAAAACAACCCCCCAAAAGCCAAACACACAAACAAAAAGTAAGTGAACACTTAAAATAATTTCTGGATAGTAGATTAGAAGTATAATATTTTAATAAAAAAAAACCCAAAAGGTCTGTTTGTGGTTCTGAAGAAATGGCATAGCAGGTAAGGTTCTCCTTGATGGACTTAAATGTCTAGAAACAATAGGTGCTTTTCAGAAGATGCAGGTTTGATAGCCAGCATCCATATTGTACCTTACAGCTGTTTGTAACTCCCATTTGCAGAGGATCCAGTGTCTTCTGGCCTCCGTGTGTGTATAGGAACACAAATGGTCCAAACACATAAACACATACATTCAGGCAGAAGACTAATGCACATGAAACAAAATAAAGAAAAGGAAAAGAGGGTGGTCTCCCAGATTAAAACCTGCTTCCATAATTACTCTGTGGTACTGAAAAGATACTTTGATAGTCACCCTGTCATTGATCTTAATCTTAAATATATGTTGTGAATTTTAGATAGTTTTTTTCAGTTCATTAAAACAATTTCTATTCTCTCATGTGACTAATTTCTTTAATCAGGCATTGTTTATGCATTAGTAGGACATATTCTGATAAAATCTTAAGAAAATTCTTTTCCTGAATTTGTCCATAAATAGTGCATATATTATTATCATAGCTTCCAAAGGCAAATTTAAGAAACACAAAGATTAGGAGGGATTAAACAGTTTCAATATAAAATGCCTTATTTGTATTATTATAAGAGGACTATGTTATTTTGAGAATGTAATATTGTCTAGCTTAGAAGCCCAAAAATTTCATTAAAGTCACTGAACTATTCATTAGTAGTTTGATAACACAACCCTTCACCGTTCTGTAGGCTATTCACTCTGTGGCTTGGCATCATGAAGGAAAACAATTTATTTGCAGTCATTCCGATGGCACTTTGACTATATGGAATGTGAGGTCCCCTGCTAAACCTGTGCAGACCATCACTCCTCACGGTAAGGAAACCTTTGCTTTTAAAGACCACCCAAATTGTAATGGACTGCAGTCTACTGGGTTTGTTTTGGGCTTTGTTTTCATAAGTGAAGAATAATGTGATTGTTTCATGGAATGAATATTATGGTATCTTCTGAGTATCATTTCTTCATTTGTGCAAAATGCAGATCACGTTATGAATTGTAAGACACTAAACTTTTATCATCTTAAAATGGTCACAATCTGTTAATGTCTATGTAGCAATGTAGCTGAAACATGACAGTCTCAACTAGAGGTAATTCTGTACATTGAAGCATAGTATCTGAGTGCCAGAGATCATCAGGACTTTGTTGATTCAGTAGGAGGACATCTGGGACTCAGCAGGCACAGACCCATCCTCCTGAAGTGTTTGTCCATGAAAAGAATGTGAAGCAGACCACAAAAGGGAAAATCACATAGGGTGAAGCTGAGGAAATAAGACTGTTCCAAGAACCAGACTGCCTTTACTGCTCTAACAGTGAGCTGCTGTTACTGCATGCATGAGCACTGCCCACCAAAGAAGCTCACTAGGCTTAGGAGTCCAAAGTCCACCATCTTTGTAGTGATGGCAAGGGCCATTCATGTAGACACTCTATCTTAGTAGATATCAAAACTCTAGGACTCTTAGATGGAAAGCAGGTTCAGCATGAGCATTGCTTGTTCACACAGTGTAGACACAGGGAGGCCATTTATCAGCGAGGACACAGTGAGTGCTACCATGGAAGTTAAGTCTTCACACATCAGCCAGAAGCTACTCTGCAAGCTGGTCTTTCTATGGATACCCGATTCAGGCTACAATGAATCTTTCCTACATAAGTGGTATTTTCAGACTCTATAAGAAAGTGTCATAAGCAGACTGAAAATGGCTTCTGTTTGTTTTATAATCCACATCTCTTTACTTATTAATGTACATTTTCCACATAGTAAGGATCTGTTATGAAACTATATTCTGTGGGGCAGTGGACCCTGAGAGGAAGCCTGGGAAGGCTGAGCTAAGGCTTGAACCCTGTGGACCCGGAAGGGATGGTAGGAGCTTTGCCTGCTCCTGGTACCGGGCCTATGCCACATAGCCACGGCCCCCCCCATAGAGAGAATTGTGGCTATCAGTCACGAAATGGCAGCACCCCCAAACCTCTCTTCATGTAGATGAATCATCTCAGGCCAAGTCAATAGGAAGCACCTGTTGTCAGACCTAATGCACCCCAAATTTGTATGTAAGATCCTATGCAGAGGAATAAAGTTGTGTGTGAGAATTACTCCATCTTCTGAGAGCATCAGTCACAAGAGCTGTAACACTGCCTGGAAGAGATTGCTCTCCTGAAGCTTTTGCCAGGAGAAGCTCCTCCCCTGCACTTCACTCAGCAGCCAGCTCTGCTCAGGGCAGCCAGTGCAGCATCTCATCTGGGCAGGCATCAAGGAGCAGCAGCAGAGTTGCAGCAGCAGCAGCAGTGGAGGCTGCAGAGGCACTTCCCCCTCCCTGCTCATGCCTTTTCCCCGTTGCTCGAACCCTCCCACTAGGCTGGCTAGAGATCTCTGCGGCTAGCCTCCAATACACAGACCTGTACTGACAATATCCCACTTTTGAAAAGTTATACACCCTGCATTATTGCAGTATAGATATTAAAAAAACAGTAAAATTGAAATCACACACCTGTAAATAGGCATATATCCTGATCTGAACAGCAAATGAATTAGATTTCGATATAATAGCTCTCCAGTGCTTTAAGCTAGGCAGTTCTTGACCCTATTCGTAACTTTAATACCTGGTAATTTATGAGAAGTACGGGTCAGTTATTTGCACTGTTTCTTCATGATTGGATGCAGGTTGCACTGTTCACCATTCCAGTCCCCAAACAACCAATATGCTTTATTTTTCATTCTCAAGTAGGCTTTATTCTGCATTTGTTCCATATTGGCAGTATTCGTGCATGACCATTTGGTTAAGGATCTGTGTGCTAGCTGAGTCTCTACTATAAATAAAGCTAGACTTTCCCACTTTGAAATTAATAATCAACTCTATTTGTAATTTATGTTCTGATTACTAAATTTGACAGGTTTGGGGAATGCATGCCATTCTTTCTGAGACTTTTACTCTCTAGTTTTCACTTCTGTTGATGTTTCTTGGATGGGTTGGAGCCATAACGCTGCTAAATGAAGATTTTTCTGTTTAATCTTGACTTTTTGTACAACAAATGCATTTTTTTCAGAGCAAACCTGAGGAAGCAATATAGATAAGTTTCTACAGTATTTATAGTCTCTTGGCAGAAAAGAGTCACTAGCTGAACTTACTATTAATACAGTAAGGAAAAGAACTTTTGGTTTATATTTTTTTCAAAGTTAAAGGCAAACAATATGAATACAGTGCACTATTTTCTTGTGGTGTGTCTGAAGAAAGAGAATAGCTCTCCTTACACAGTACAGCTGTCCAATGGAGATGGTTCTAGTTTTATTGCAAGTCTAATTTTATTTCTATAAAATATTTTATATATACCTACATTTTTCAGGAAGTGAATTAGTTTCATGAGTTTTATGATGTCTTCCAGTAAGTGCTTACCTTGCCACTGGCAGTGGTAACCTACCAACACTAGATTTCTGTTACCAGCTGAGTTCTACAGCTAACTCAGTCGACTTCACTACATTATAGTGCAAAGATATCTTATGTATCAAAACAAGATCCCATTTATTCTAATGTAGTATACTTGTGGTACATAATTCTCAGACTGTCAACCACTCATTCTAATAGAAAAACATTTTCTTTCTTTTTTCATTCTTATACTATAACTTCTTGTTTTTAATTTTTAGTCTAATGATTACTAAATTACTTTAAACATACTTTAGTTTTAAATTTTTGTGCATTATTAGTTTGGGTAGATTTTGATTACATGGTTGTAGCCCTGCACAGTATAAGTAGTGTATTAGCACGGCACTTAGTGTGACCATGTTTAATGCTATTGTATTGTGCTTCCATCTTGTGTTGCTGAGGATGGAACCCAATCAGGAATGTTAGGCAGATGCTCTGCCATTGAGTTTATTAGGCAGGTAGACACTCTGCATGCAGAGCTGTATTTGCAGCTCCGAGCTTCATACTTTCTTGAAAGATAGATTCAGAAGACGTAACAAAACATCAGCCTAGTGTAGGATTTTAAAGCAGGAAAGCCAGTTAGGATTTCTGAATCTCATTATTATCTGTAACTAGAAGTGACAAAACTTAATCCAGTTTCCTCATCCTGCTCTGAGAATTGTGTGTGTGCACACATACATACATATATATATGTATGAGATTATCTGGACATTATGATGTGCTGTGTGCATGTGTGATCTACTAAATAGAGATTTGGGGATTATATTTATTCAACAAGATAGATGAATGTTCCCACAAAGTATATTTCAGTTTTCTATGTGCACCTGTTGGTTTGTTTAGTGTTATGAGTTGTTTGGTGCAAGAAGTATAGATGAATCTAAAACGTTTGAGGCTTGCTGAATTAAAGTTGAAAATTTTCTTCCTGACATGACATAGCAGATGATTTTTGATCACCTAACACAAGCTAAAGTAGTATCTCCTTTTATCATAGTCCTTATGAATATCAAACCATTTCCATGGGAACCAGACAACCTGGAGTCTTGTTCCAGCTTTGAGATACATGACAGATTTTGTAAAGGAGTTGGAAGGGTTGTTCAGTGGGTAAAGCACTTATTTGGCTTGCAATTGTGAGAACCAAAGTCCAGATCTTTAAAGTTCTTATAAAAAGTCCAGGTTCATAATATCAGCCACCTATATTATGAGCACTCCCAAGGCAGAGGCAGGGGATACCTTGAGCAACATGGATACCTAATTAGCAGAAATCATCAGGCTTTGAGTTCAGTAGGAGACCCTGCCTTAATTTAAAAAGTGAACAGCCATTAAGAAAGGCATCTGACATCAACCATGAGTCTCCTTTTATATGCACTCTATATGCATGCATGTACCCACACAGATATGAAGATGAATGCACACACACATACACACAAAGACCTCTTATGCAGAAAATTTCTATGCAACTTAGTTTTATTAGTTGTACAGTGGAAGAAATTAATGAGATGAGTAATTGAGTATATAACAACATGTGGAAATTGAGCAGAATTTTGCTTCACAGATTTCCTTTGCAAAGTCGTTTATCTGCAGAGAATGTGTTGTGCAGCAAACTAGGTTAAGCTCTGCTGCTCCTTTTCGGTTTCCTTTTCTGCTATGACAGAAGAGCTTTTATTAAGAGAAATTTTGACAGTCCTGCCATGGCTGTTCTTATTCTGAAGCCATCATCTTGCTTAAGTGATTTTTGTTGGGTCAAGGCCCCCCACAGGCTGCATTGTAGCCCTGGGCTGGGGTGATGTACCATTGGATAGGAATTTTTGTAATTGTCAGCTTCACCAGAATCAGTTGATTCCCTGAGGAAACGGAGATGCTAGACAGTCACAATCAATACTCATCCTCAATAGGAAGTGACGTCTCATTTTCTAGGTGTTTTAAGTTTCTAGAGCATTCTCATCCATACAGTCAGCAGTTTACCAATAGTATACAAATGGGAGCTTTTATCCTGTGAAGGAGCAGAGTTAAAACTAAAATTGGGGTTCACGTGCACAAAAATCAGTATTATGTATTAAGGATGAAACATATAAAGAACTCTACTTATCAACATGCAATTCAAAATAAGCCTAGAAATAAAACCATACTCATTGTTTATATAGAGTTTCCTCAACTTTTGTATTTGAAAGGATTCAGCAGACTCCAGAGCATGCCCAAATAAGAGTGATACTTAAGTTCAAAGACTCAGCAAGACTCAGACGAGTGAGGGCATTGATGGATTTTGATGATCCTCTGTGACAGCTCCCAGGGATAGTCTTGTGCTGTTTCCAGATGCAGCTATCACATCTGGCTTCTGAGCTCCAACTCAGAATCCTGAATCTCTCAGGATTCTCCTGGAAGCATCAAGTTACTGGTACCTATCAGTGCTTGGGGTTTAGGGGAATTTGGACTTTCAATGATACATCATAAGTTGTATTTTTTGTTTTAGCTGAGAGGCAAAGTCCAGATACCATGACACTCCTAGCCTCCTGCTTTAAATGAGCTTGATTTCTTACTAAGTATCATGGTAAATTCTCCCAGCCAGTTATTTTAAAATAACATTGTTAGCATTAGCAGTAGTTTTTTTTCAATTGGCCAATTAATTTTTTAGAAAATCACTTTCTAATTGGAATATAATTTGAGCTGCCTAGGTAACTTAAAATTTACCAACAGTAGTACTAAAATAAGTAAAATAATCCAGACAAGACCAATATAATAATATATTTTCTCTAAACCTAAATATGTAAAAATGCTATTTTATCATGTGACCACACATACAAGACTAAGATATCTCATATTCTTCTCTGTATGCAAAAATATTTTGTCATGTAACCAAACACAGATAATTGGGATATTTCAAAATTTTAAAATCTGATATGTGTTTTGCATTCATAACACATCTGAACTTGGACTGACCACATTTCAGGGGCCCAATAGCCATGGGCAACTTGTGGTGACCAAATTGGACATTGCTCTAGACTGAGAATGTATATGCAATATAACAGCTGTTTCAGCTCACTCTAATTAGCAAAATTAACAGTTATAGACTAATTTTGTCAGATTCATTTTTAACAAACATTTATTATTCAACTGGGTGAGGACCTCCAGTCTTTCAGAGGTGAAATACTATAAATATATTAGCCTTGATGAGCTCACAGTTCAATACCTAAAATGCCTTATAAACTGATAATTACAAATATTTTAATAGGTGCTGATAAAGGCAATTGTACATGCTATATTTTACACTGAAGATAGGTAGAAATCATCTACACATTCAGGATAGCTAAGCATAATCTTGAAGGAGAGGGTTGTTATGAAGCAGAAAAGAGCAGGGTGAGATTATTTTAGTGAGAATGCTTAAAGGTACGAAACAGGACATCATCAGAAACCATAGTATCTAGCGCGGGTAGAGTTCTGACATGTAGCAGGAAGTGAAAGCGGAGCCACATATGATAAAGAACACACATTAGAATATACAGAAAAGTATGAACCTCATGCCAAGACTAAGTAAGTGGCTTTTCAGTTGTACACATAAAATTGACATCTTAAAATCATAGCTTTTATGCTAATACATCAGGATGACCTTCCAGTTAGTGAGCAGTGGATTAAGAGTAAATATAGTTTCAGTATTGGCAGGGAAATGGATATGCATGATGACATTCTGGAATAAATGTCACTGGGTCTTAGACCAGCTCATTGTTGCTGGTGACCAAAGAAGTTAAAGGAACACAGTATTCTAAAAGAGAGGAAAGAAAGAAAGAAAGAAAGAAAATACAGTTATTGTGATTTATTAAATTAGGTTTCATAAGTAATCAGATATTTTTAGTGGTTTGTCAAGGCAATCAGTTTCCAGAGAATTTAAAGAAATTGCCTATGTTTTTATAACTAAAGTAAGACGATACATAGTTGGAAAACATGGTGAGTCACAGCATGTTCTTTAGTGTATATGCACTTAATAAAATCAGAACAAGGGCCATTTTTATTTGATTTAGGAATTGGTTACTTTAGAATTAGATATAAATAATTTGCTTGAGCCAGTGACATCATTTAAAACACTCAAGTTGGGAAAAAATTGGAATTTGCATGAGAAATGATTTGTGCATGGAGAAAAACATAACTTACAAATGAATAAGAAGGTGTGAGACTGAATGTGAGATACAATTGAAGCATTTTCAAAAGATAATTGGGAAGCTAGCTTTCATAGAAAATATGCAAGTCTAGTTTCAGGAAAGCTCAGAAAATGCACTAATGGCCTCTGAATGTTATCAGCTCTGTGGGGCCAGAAAGCCATCTCAGTGTAGAACACTGCACACACTCTTGCAGATGACCGGGGCTAGTTCTCAGCACCCACATCAGGAATCTCAGGGCCGATCGCCTACTCCAGTGCAGGGGAGTTGACACCCCTTCCAACCTCTTTAGATGTCTGCCTTGCACTGCGCTTCTGTCCTGTACATTCTCCCTTAGAATCAGGATTAGTGTTGGGGTTGTCTGCCCAGTGAGTGTTCAGAAACGCAGTTGCTATGCCTAAAAGCTGAGCAGTATAATAAGTAGTCTCAACTGTTTTCCAGAAAGACCATTGTTCATAAGTGAACAGAGAAGCTATTCGAGTCTGAGCTCTTCCTTATTTAAGTTTCTGCTTTTTCATTTTTAATCTTTGTATTTGTTCAAGAATCTATTTAGATTGACTGTTTCTTCTTGAGTCACTTTGAGTACTTAACTTCTGAGGACTTTTATATTTTTATTTTTAATGTGTGTGTGTGTGTGTGTGTGTGTGTGTGTGCATTTGTGCTCGAACGCAGTGCAGATAGAGGTCAGGGAGGGCCCATGGACCTGGAGTTACTACACACCATGAGTGCTGGGAGCTGAGTTAAGATCCTCTGTAAGAATAGTGCATGCTCCTAACCACTGGGCTGTCATTTTGTGATTCTGCCCCTGGTTGTGTGACTTGGTCTTTTCTCTCAGTCTGGCTAAAGGTCAGTAAAAGTTGTTTCACCTCAAAGAAGCATCTGAATTTCTTTAATTTTGGTTACATGATAATGTATTAATGTTTGCATATTTTAGTATCTCCAGTTTTTCTTGCTATTGTTTTCTAACTTCATACTCTTTGGTTGGAGACATTATCTTTCATGAATTTATCCTTTTAAATACTATTAAGATTTCTTTTATGGCCTAATGAGGTCTGCTTTGAAAATGTTTTAAATGTTCTTGAAAAGAATATATATTCTGTTTTGTTAGGTGGTGTGCTTTGTAGATGTCTTTTAATCTAATTAGAATTAGAAGCTTCGATTTTCTTGTTGATGTTCAGTTCCCTTATCAATAGGAATTTCAGTTCCTTTATCCTCTAGAAATGGAGCCATTGAAGTCCTTAACTATTATTATTGACCCAACTGTCTTTACTTCTTTGGCTTAATTTCATTTCATATATTTTAATACCCTGATAGTAAATATGTATTAATTGTGTATCTTCCTGGGGTATTGGCCTTGACTGCCAATGGAAACACATAAGGTTACAGACTTTCTGGAAAATCATTTATTCAAATGTCCTTTACCTCAGAACTTACCCCAAAGAAATAAGCCGGGACTTGCTTGTTTGTTAAGTATTTTCTAGACACCCAATACAAGCCAGAGAGTATGAAAGGAGAAATATTTCACACACACACACAGACACATTTGCTGAACACAAACAAAGGGAAGGAGCAAGCCTGAAGTAGAGACTGGTAGGGTCTTTGGCCCAAGGCTCATGTTGTAAAGGAGGACATAGAGTGAGTGCGGTTGCGTTTATGAGCATCCTTGAGACCATTTCCAATTTCTGTGATTGGCCAGAAGAAATATAATCATGCTGAGAGTAATTAATCTGCTTTTTTTAAAAAATGGAGGATAGATGTTTACATTTTCTTGGATTTTTATGTTTCTGTCATGAACCTCTAAAATTAGATGATGAATAACAATATTTTTTAAATAATGAAAGTACTTATAGCAGTTGTTTTGTTTATAATCATTTGATCATAGTAGAGTCATGGGATTTCCTCTAGAAGAAATGCCATTGAATTTATTAACAATTTTGCAGCCCTTGGTAGTTCAGTAACAATGTGATAGAGATTTCTTTTCCTAAATTGTGCTATTTTAAGATGCTTATTCACTAGGCAGACTGAAATCCTGTTTTCCTTATCTGAAGGTACAGTTAACATTAGGGAAGACTACCATTCATTTTCTCTTGCAAGGACTTAATCACATAAACATTAGGTTATTCTATTTACTTGCTTTTTTGATAGTATTTCACACAGTAATTTAACTTCATCACTATAAAATATCTTATTATTTTGTATTAAATTTTTTAAATTGTCTTAAAACATTCCTTTATGGGTTTCATTATATTTTATTTTCATCTTAATAATTATGCATATATGAAGTAAAGAGTTCTTTTGCCTAATGGTGGGTTTCATTATATTTAATTTTCAGTTTATATATTATCAATGTAAGAAGTTAAGAGTAATGTAGAATTTAATACAGGAAAATATGTTTTAGGAAAACAGTTAAAGGATGGGAAGAAACCAGAGCCATGCAAGCCCATCCTCAAGGTGGAGTTCAAGACGACGAGATCTGGGTAAGGCTCATTGCCATGTTCCTGTTACAGGGCCATGCCAGCAGCATTGGAAGGCACTTTTGAAGCCCTACTGTGGAATAGTCTAGCCTGGTCTTAAGCTTTATGCTTTCATCATTTAATACCATGCATAGGACGAATTACCCATGGGTCTTATGGCTTTAGCGGTTTATTTCTACATGTTGGAAAATGAATCATTTTTCATAGCAGACATGACATACTCTGTTGGTTTGTGGAAACGGCAATGTCTATTTGCTAGTGTGAAAAGTGTAGGAAAATGATGGAATAATTGAAATATATGCCATCCTGTATATGTTACCTAAGAGTCATCTATTCATAAGTTAAATTGTATAAAAAAATATCTGACAGTCCCAGATAAGAACGCAGCTTACTAGGTAAACAAGGCTGCCAGCGATAGCCCACACTGATACTTCGGTAACACTGATGTGATAGAGGTGTAAAAATTAGTTGGTTTCCACAATCTAAATGTCTTAATTTTATGTATGAAATGCTGTATTGAATATTTAAACCTAATATGTATATTTAGAAAAAAAACTTTTAAAGTATTTCTTTGAAAATTCTGCTTCATTTTAACTTCCCAAGGAATTTTTATTTCCATTCTAGTTATTATAGTTGTCTTTACCCAAGGTGTCTAAAGAGTGGGGATCTGTGTAGGATAGTTGAGTGGTCCTCAGATGGAGGGAGCTGAACCAGCAACAGGCTTAGCTGAGACTTGTCCCTCAAGCCACTCAGGCATTGAATTAGAAACTGTGCATTGAGAGCCAGAGAGCAGTTTGATTTACTCTGCGGGACACGCTGATGTTGTTGGCACATTTCCATATCTGAGTTTGTGAACATGGGCCTTAGAGCTGCTGGCCCCCTTCCCCTTTCTAACCTGTCCTCTGACTCCGCCCCCTTCCCCTTTCTAACCTGTCCTCTGACT
>NW_022196902.1:2284766-2290004 GCF_008632895.1 Mastomys coucha | reverse complement strand
CCCCCTTCCCCTTTCTAACCTGTCCTCTGACTCCGCCCCCTTCCCCTTTCTACCCTGTCCTCTGACTCTGCCCCCTTCCCCTTTCTACCCTGTTCAATTTATTTTTTCCTTAGATATTTTCTTTATTTACATTTCAAATGGTATCCCGTTTCCCTTCCCAGTTTCCCCTCGGTGTGGGGAAAAAAGAACTATTCCCTCCCTCCACCCCTGCTTACTAACCCACCCTCTCCTGCTTCCTGGCCCTGGTATTCCATGGACAAAAAAAATTCAATTAATTAAATAAGATCTTATTCTCCTTTGCTTCATGGCTTCCTTCTTTGACTAGATGGAAGTACTTAAATCAGCCCCTGCCCACCTTCTGCTTCATTTCCTATTGGCAAATCCTGAGATTTTGGAGAAGAACTGTCATCTTCCCGGGCTCTTATATATTTTCTTCTCTTTGCTTTAAAGCCATTCTAAGAGTGAGGACCCTTCTCATTTCCTTCTTTCTTAGGGTCTTCAGAAATATTCTCTTTAGAGATGCAGTTTTCTGTTCTAGGGTGTACACATGTAGTTATGTTTATTGATTGCATGTATCTGTGTAGGTATTAAACTTGGCGAAAGCCTGAGGCACGAAAGCAGCTGTCTCTCTTTAAAGCCCCACCACCCTACACCCTGGCTAGTTTCAAGATACACTCTTGATAAAAGACAGAACAGCAGATGCTGGCAGGAATTTGGAAAGGGGGGCCCTTTATGCCTAATGAAGATATAGACTGGCATAACTGGAATATAAACTTGAAGTCAATATCAAATATTCAGTTATATACCACTTTGGGATATATATATTCAAAGATTAAGTCAATACTAGGCACTCACTTGTAATCCTATTTGGGCCAGAGAGATGGAAAGGTCACTGACTACTGCAAATTTGAGGCCAGGCTGAGTTTCTGGCCAGTCAAGGATACAGAGTGAAACCCGGCAAGGCACAGGCACTGCAGTCAGGATCACACAGCAGTTATAGGTGCCTGCGTTGGTTGGGTCTGCATAGAAGTAAATCAGCTAACAGACAAGCAGGGATAGAGGAAGGAAACGGGGTTCTACATCTCATCATGGAACTACATTTGACTGATAGATACAGGATGGTAGGTCATTGCCTTAAGTTGTGTGTACACTAGTGACCCCACCAGATGCCAATCAGTGCTCGCACAGATGGTTCAACAAAATGAGCCACAGAATGAAAATAGAAGTCATGAATCTGGGAAATGGATTTGTACAGATGGGAGTAATAAGAGTGGGAGGGAGCTAAGAGAACATGGACAGGTGGGTTATTCATAATAGTGTGTGCGCGTACATGTGCGTTTGTGTGTGTGCATGTGTGTGTGTAATTGTCAAAGAACAAATTTAATCCAAAAACAAATGTTTAATAGACTTGCACACCTATATTGATTACTTTTGCTCACAATAGGTAAATTATGGAACTTGCCTAAAGGTTTATCAACAGATGAAGAAAATAGAGTGTTTATACACCATGGAATCATTCAGTATAAAGGGTTAAATTATGACAATGTCAGGAGAATGGATGGAACTGGGGATTTTTATGGGAATCAAAATAACCCAGTTCAGACATATATTTCACATTTTCTCTTGTAAGTAGAATCTCAATTGAAATTTCTATAGGAAGTTAATGTAGAAAAGGCAAGGAAAGGGAAGAAGTCTAAAGAGAGGAACAGGAAGCACGAAGTGTGCTTGTGGATGGGAGTCACAGTGAGACGTGCTACTTTCTAATATTATACTTTTATGTTGTTCCATATTGTTACTTTTATGATATTATAAGTTTTATAATATTATAAATTTTATAATATTTGAAAAGAAAAAGATTAAGTAAAATATGGAAAAAAGAAAAAAATTTATACTTTATAGTATAAAATACTGGCTTAGGACATGTATTCACTGAATTCAAAAGTAGATATAAAACTCAGGCATATTCCCAAGGTTAAGGGACATGATTTCTTGTTTTTATTTTAAATTATGGAAGGTTTCTCTTGGCACAAATATTGGAGAATAGAGAGAGATGTTGAAACTACAAAGTTTAAAAATGGAGATTTGGAAAAGTCATAGAATGAGTCCAAAGGGTGGATGACAGAAAAGACATTCTTTCTTAGATACTGAGGAGGTTTTGCATGATATCTTAAACAAAACAAAGCAAAAAAAAAAAAAAAAAAAAAAAAAAAAAAAAAAAAAAAAAAAACCTCATTCTACTGGCTCCTTGTCGCTTTGACAGAATGTCTGAGAGAAACAGCTTCAGAGAAGAGGGACTTACTTTCTTTGACTCACATTTAAGAGTGTATACCTGCCCTAATGGTAGGACCTGATTGAGTGTGAGCAGCTCTGCCTGCAAGAACCGGAATATACAATATGTGGTCATATTTTGTGCAGCATGAAGCAGAAGAGAGATGAATGGTTGTGTTCTGCACATTTTTCACTCAGAACCAGCACATAGAGAACAGCTCCCCCCACAGTCGGGGGAGTTAACTCATCACAGTTAAGCCTCACCACAAACACCTACAGTCACACCCAGCTGTTTCCGCCCCGTCAAGTTGACAACCTAGATTAACAGACATAGGTTTTCTGCTGTTGACTTGAAAACCAAAGAGGCAACTCTGAAAGCCATAACCTGCCACTTCCGTTCATCTCTGTGTACAACACATGGGCTTTCAGACAATCCACAGAGTCTTAATGGTTCCAACACTGCTTAAGAATCTATATCCAGAGTCTTTACTGGGATTCAGAAAATTTCTTGAGTATAAAGCTTAAGTGTTAACAGTATACATTAATACAGAATAAACATTTCAAAAAGGAAGAATGGGATGTGACACCTTCTGGGGTCACTTATTTAAACAAGTTTATTCACAAGTCTATTCACTATTATCATATATTCAACAAAATAAATGTAAACAGTTTTTGTTTACATTTTTGATGTAAGCTATAAGGTCTAATATATATTTCCATCAGACCACTATGTTAGACATTGATGATTTACAGTAGTGACTGTTGTGTTCTCTAGGAAATTCAATTGTGCTTTCCATTTGAAATCAAGTGTTGATGATGTAAAAGATTAGTAATACATGTAGTTAGTAATGTAGATAATGACATAAAATTGACAATGTAGAGTTTCATGTCTGATTAATGAATAATATAGAGTGCTAGTTATGGCCCATACTCTGTTAGGAGGGCTAATTATTAACCTATACTCTTATATTTCCACAGAAGTTTAGTAGAACAGCAAGTAGCTCTGCTATACACTCACTGGTATTTATGTGCTTCTTCATTATTTTTTAAGGCAGAGAGTCATTTACTGTTTGACTCTTAATTATATTAGTTTCTTCAGCTTTAGTGTGAGTGTTGGCTATGGCTTTCATGGAGGCTCACTTGAGTCTTCTGTTTGTTGTGCCTTCTTTGTTCTGGTGTGATGAGTCCAAGCATCATGCCTCAGGCAGGTAAGGAGATCATATCCTTAGTAGTAGTAATAGTTAGTAGTATTTAAAATGTCTTTCACATAACTGTTTCACATTTATGTATGTATTTGTGACCTAGCCAGGGTCTAGAGTAGCAGAGATTACAGAGGGAAGATAAATGCTGGTAGTTACTTATAATACAGGCAGAGTAGGGATGTTAGGGAAGTTATGGGGACATGTAGGAGAGACTCCTTATAAGAGTGGATAGGTCAAGAAAGTATGGGCAGTTAGAAGTAAGTGTTGATTGGACTATTTCAAAATGGGATTAGACAAATAAAAAAAACTGTAGAACTTTCCAAGTATTATATAAAGCCAACAAAAGAAATTGTGGTTGGATAGATAGACACCATAGGCCCTAGTAGACTACACAGCATCTTTGCTGGATTCGGAGCATGTATCCCGTTACCATGAACACCTAGAGTGTTGTTGTAGCACCTTTTTTTCTCAAAGAAAGCTGTCTCCTGACTTAGGATCTTTTTAATACTCAATTATTTTTATTTTTATTTTTATTTTTATTTGTGTATGAGTGTTTTCCTGCATGTAAATGCATTCAGAACAGCCAACCTCTCTTCATTCTGGTTACCTCATCTGTCATCATGTTAGTGGCTTGGCCTTTCTCTTGTAGCCAGCTCATCTCTCTGCTTTCTTAATGGCTTCATAGGACATGCCCCAGTATGTCACCTGTGTGGCTAGACCGGATATGAGAGCACTTGTTTATTTCCCAAAGCACAAATGCTCAAAAATATTTAAATCAGAAGATAGATGTTATCATAGAACTGCATTGGGTAAATCACTTATGTATAGCTTTCTAGAGATAAAGTTGGTTCTTTCAGTAGGAACGACTTCTTATGGTAACACAGCATAACCTAAAGCTATCCTCAAGGCTGGTTGGAGAGGTTCCATCAAATGAAGGAAGCATGTGCACACAGTGATATGCTTCTCAAATGCGTCCGGTCAGATTGGAAACTTGCGAAGGGGCATCTCCCTGACTTGGATATCCTCTAAGTGAGGTTCTGGTTGACATCCGATGCCATTCACAGAGAGTGTACTGGCATTCTTCTTAAAATTACAGAGTAAAATTATGTCACCGCTAGAACACCTCATACCACCTGAAAGGCTAACCTTTTTGTTTAAAAAGATCAAATCTTCTTTACCTTCATAATTCATAGATTGCCTAGAAATAATCTAGGACATCAGAATGCCAAGTACAACTTTGAAATTTTACAGATTATGGTATGTAGAGTTAAATCTTTGAAAATTATCATTTTACAAACCTAATTTATTATGGTAGAGGACTAATATTCTCTCCTTAAGCTTGGGGTGTAGTTCACTTAATTGGAGTTTTGTAAGTTAGATGCATTGGTAGCTACACAAGCAGCAGAATAGCATACACCATAGGAAATGCATCATTATTATTAGGTTTAACAAACTTACTAGGAAATAGAAGACTACTTGATGAGAAGTCAGTTGGTATCCCTTTCAAACTGTTTTAAAATCCACATCATTTCTCCTTCCAGTTTGAGAAAAGAAATAGATCTTAGAAAGCCACAGAACAACAACAAATTACTTGTCTTATGAAGAGAATCCCAGCTAATTGCTGTAGTGTTAGTTAAAACTGTATGAGCCGATCACCTAACTAAACTAGTTTTCAGGATGGTTTGGGGCACTGTAATGCAGCCCAGCTGTTCTCTACTCATACTTTTTGTGCTTACATCATTGTTTACTTGTTTATTGGTTGTATGTT
>NW_022196902.1:2259190-2284756 GCF_008632895.1 Mastomys coucha | reverse complement strand
GTGCTGGGATTAAAGGCATGCACCACCACCACCCGGCCCACAATTTTTTAAATAAATTATTAGTTTATTTACTGGGAAGTGGAGGGCAGACAGGAACTGCAGGTATATGTCAAGTTACTGCCATTAGGTTGGAGTGCAGTGAGTAACTCTGCTCCCCTTTTGGTGAGCTTAGGGCTACTTAATTACAAAGATTTCCCATAGGAGATTGTGTAGAGAGAACTATTATGGAACACACAAAAAGCACCAGGGAGTTGACTATTTACTCCCTTTGTTATTTTTTTATACTTCATCTTTTATCCCACCCCTGATCCACATCCCATACCTCCTCCCCACCCACCTGTCTCCATGAGGATGTCACCACTCCCTACTCAACCTGACCTCTAAACTCCTTGGGGCCTCTAGTCTCTTGAGGGTTAGGTGCATCATCTCTTAATAAACACAGACCTGGCAGTCCTCTACTGTATGTGTATTATGGGCCTCCTATCAGCTGGTGTATGCTGTCTGGTTGGTGGTCCAGTGTTTAAGAGACCTCGGGGGTCCAGATTAATTGAGACTGCTGGTCCTTCTACAGGGTTGCCCTCCTCCTCAGTTTCTTTCAGCTTTCCTCTAATTCAACAACAGGGGTCAGCAGCTTCTGTCCATTGGTTGGGTGCAAATATCTACATCTGACTCGTTCAGCTGTTTGTTGGGTCTTTTGGAGAACAGTCATGGTAGGTCCCTTTTTGTGAGCACTCCATAGCCTCAGTAACAGTGTCAGACCTTGGGACCTCCCCTTCAGCTGGATCCCACTTTGGGCCTGTCACTGGACCTTCTTTTTCCCAGGCTTTTCTCCATTTTTATCCCTGTAATAGTTTCACACAGGAACAATTATGGGTGAGAGATGTGGCTGTGGGATGGCACCCCCCCCCCATTGATGTCCTGTCTTCCTGCTGGGGGTGGGCTCTGTAAGTTCCTTCTCTCCCCTTCCTCCACCCCCCACTTTCCCTCCCACTTGTGATTGCTTTCTTTTCTCTCCCAAGTGGGATGGCTCAGTGGTTAAGAGCACTGACTGCTCTTCCGAAAGTCCGGAGTTCAAATCCCAGAAACCACGTGGTGGCTCACAACCATCTGTAATGAGATCTGATGCCCTCTTCTGGTGCATCTGAAGACAACTACAGTGTACTTACATATATTAAAGAAATAAATCTTACATACAATTTTTGAAATACCACTTCTAAAAACTACCGTTGGATCCTACTCTGTAAATATTTGAGAAATATTTATTCACCAGTAAACTCTTTTTTTAATTTAGTTGTATGTTATAGTAACAGCAAGGTAGAAAAGAGATGGATTTGTGTTTATTCATTGTATGTGATAAGTACTAGAAAATTAAACAGTATCTGCTCATACGATGATAACAACACAATGATTAGAGTTTGAAACAACAGCTGTAGGAGTGTGGTTTTATTCAAGATAAATTTTTGAAATTGGATTTTTAGAGTTTAGCCAGAAAAATAATATTATCCAAATCACACTAGTAGTGACTATAAATAATAGGTAGAAAGTGGTTAATGAAACATATTTTTTATTAATACATTTGAAGGATAAGCATAACTTTTCCTGGGGTGGTGAGCACTCTTTTAGATAAAGCAATGAATAACCAATTTTTTAAAAAAGGCTTCATAGAAAATATATTTTGATGAGACAGAGAATGAGCAAAATAAATTAGTTTTCGATCATAAGTACTGTAGGAATAAAGCAATCAGGGAAGATAGATACATGAGGGTGGAATTGCACGAAGTCAATACAAAGAGAAACATAGATAGTTTTCATTCCTCACATTTTCTATACTCTAAATAAATTGCCTAAGTAAGAAAAAAAATTCATTATTTGCTATAATACTATATTTACTTACAAGGTATCTAACTAACTGCTAATCTAACTAACTGTATTTTAGTGAATGTATTCTTGTTTCATATAAAAATAATTTGAGGTTTTAATTTTCATTTTGTGTTGTTTATGTATGTATGTATTTGGGTACATGCTCCATAAGGGAAATTCACCATGTACAATTGTGATGGTTTGATGACATCAGCAGTTATAAAGGGTAATGGTCACTAAGGGTGTTCTGTGGAGCCAGCACCGCTTAGTTGGAGAAGTCTGAGGATTAGGTCCTGTCAGTATGTCTCCATTTCTTAGATGTGGAATTCAGTTTGCAAGAGATCAGAGCAAGGATGGAAATGTAGGTGCTCGAACTCCAGGCCTGGCCTTGTTACCCTTGCAGGTCATCATGTGCTACTTATGGTAGCTCTCCAGACTTGAGAGGTCCACACAGGTGAAAGAAATGGGATGATATCACAAAAATGAATATGAAGGCCTTACAGTAAGCCTTTTCTAGATGCTAAAGCACTACAAGTGAGGGCTGGAGATGGAGACTAATAGTTGAGAGTATATACTTTTTTTGCAGAAGACACAATTTGGTTCCCATCGCCCACATCTGGAACCTCATGATAGTCTGTCCTCCAGCTCCAGAACCTGCACTCATGTGCACATTTTCATACATATACCATTCATTGAAATAAAGGAAAATCTTTTAGAAGAATTTTTCAAAATTACAAGAATATTTTTTAAAAAAAAATTCATACATAGGCAATTTTGAATGATTTGCAAACATGCTACATGTTAAATAACTTCATACAAACAAACATCAAATCAAGTCAAGGATAAAAAAATGTACCTATATTGTGATATATGAAAAGATACATAGGTGTAGATAAGTTGTATACTTTTCATAATGACTAATCAGGGTAGCAAGGGCAGGTGTGGTGTTGTGTACTGGAAACATAAGGATTACAGAGGCAGGCGGCCCACAGAATGGTGGTATGAGTGAGACGGCATCGTTACTATGTGCGATGCTTGGAGAGCAGTAAAGCCTGTAGGAAATGTCTGACTGACTCGTTCCCGGCTATCAAAAGTGCTTTATAACTACTATAGTTCTTGCAGTCTCCTTGAATAGTCAGAGTGTTACATACACAAGCTACCTGATGCCAGGAGATTTTCCTGGAACGTTTGTTGAGTAGCCTTGTTAGGACCAAAGTAGAAGCCACTCAGAAACTTACAGAAGCTTTATGGTGAATAAAATAAGGACCAAGAGCAGGTCTACAGTCAAGCGTGGCCCATGCCCATGTTTATTGTAGTTTAATTTTTAGCAAACTAGGTTTGAATTTAATCACATTAAAAATTCCACATGTAATTCTTCCATTATGTGATATATAGTTTTTTAGAGGATATTGTCACGGAATAACTATATAATGCTGCAGAAAAAATAGTGTCCATTCAGATATTTGCAAGCATCTTTGTTTTTTATTTCCAGGGAGCCTTTTATCATTTTGTCAGGAGGCTTATCCTATGATACCGTGGGGAGGAGACCTTGCTTAACAGTGATGCATGGGAAAAGCACGGCAGTGCTGGAAATGGACTATTCAATTGTTGACTTTCTCACACTCTGTGAAACGCCATATCCAAATGGTGAGGCTCGCTCAACATATATACTAACATTCCAAAGAGACGTATGCTGCCATAAGGGTTTCCATATCCCACTGTTGTAGTGCTTTAGAGAAGAGGGGCTGCCTTTATAACATGGCCAGTGTGGTTTTCAATCTCTTTATCTCTTTCATATTGTATATTAACTACTATGCAAAGACAGACACTGAGCATATTGAGTAATTTAAATTATGCAAGGCAGTATTTTCCAAGAAATCCAGTATAGACTTATGTGTGTATATATAGTGGATTGCACTAGGTATATGTGTGTGATTGCAGGACTAACAGTCTAAAAAAAGTCCAAAGTGTGTTAAAGCCATGGTTCTGAAACATGTGGAAATCTCAGGGAGGAATCCTGGGTTTAAACTTCACTCAGAATTCTGTCTTTCTCAGAAAAACTGTTTTCACCCTTAAGACCTTCACCTAGTAGACTTAGGCCCAGCTGTTTCAAGAGTAACTGCTTTGTTCAGTGTACCAAACTAACTGCTAGTCATTTCCTGAAATATTCCTTCATGACAGCATCTAAACTGACACTAACTAAGCAGTTCAGGGCACCATGACATGGACAGGCTAACACAGAATGAATACACTTACACGTCTAGCTTTTCATCACATCTGGATCTCTGTGAAGTTCAAAGATGTAGTTCATTTTGTAGTTATTAACAGACATGTATTAATGAATGTGAACAAGATTACAGAACTTTATCAGCTTATTCCAAGATTCTATAATGATAATTGATCAGGATCAAATTGTGGTTTTGATGTTTGAAAATGTAATTTGAAAATATAATATCAAAAAAAGTTGCTTTGGGGTTCTTGTCTTACTCTTCTGTACAAATATTTTAGTATTTTTGAATGGAGTATTTTATACATTTATCTCATCCAAGAAATATAAATTATATGAACTGCCTGGGGCCCATGAAAATGCTAATCACTCAAGAAGCAAGGAGCTCAGCTAGATGTACCCTATGGCTGTCCGTGGGGTCTGTGAAGTGTGTTCATGTGGTGTTCTCGTGTTGCAGATTTCCAGGAGCCATACGCTGTGGTTGTCCTCCTGGAACAGGACTTAGTGCTGATAGACCTTGCGCAAAATGGGTAAGGACACTGCGTGAGCAGCTCTGATACTATGTGAAAAGCTACAGGATGTCTTCTAGCATGGCATTAAAGTATGACATCCCATTAAAACTTGACATTTATAAACATGATCTCTTTTTCATGCTCCAGATCCATATTTCTAGTAATTAGAATTGTATTGATTATAATGGATATTCATTGATTCTTCTGTTTCTTTTTTTCCTTTTATTGAAAATAGTTTGTTTCCCTCACTTAATATATCCTGATTGTTTTCCCATTCCTCTTCTTTGCCACCTCCCGTCCCATCTGGACCCACCTGATTCTGTCTCTCTCCTTAAAACATAAAGAGTCTTCTAAGGGCTGATAATAAAAGATAATAAATAAGATAAAACAAAACAAACTGAATGGTAAGAACCGAAGGGAAGGCACAAGAAACAGAAACCCCACTGCTCACACACTCAAATATCCCAGAAAACACTGAACTAAAAGCCATACTATATACACAAAAGGCCTATAGGGTAAAAAGAGGAAAGAAAAATTACATATAAATATAATAAAATAAAAATAATGCAATAAACGTAATAATAATTTTAAAAATAAAAAGGAAAAGCCCTGCCATGACCTGACACTATGAAACAAGGAGCCATCCTCGGCACCTATGGCTAGTTTTCTGCTCACTGTGTTCTCGTTGGCGGTTAGCAGTTGGATATGGGATCTGGCTTAGAGGTTGGGTCGTATGTCCACTTCTTTCAGCTCTGGGATCTCATGTGGTGCAGACCTGTGCAGGCCCTGTGCACGCTGCCGCAGTCTCTGTGAGTTCACAGGTGCATTGTTCATATTGATTTAGAAGGCTTTGTTTCCCTCTGGCTCCTACTCTTTCTGTCTCCTTCTTCTACGAGGTTCCCTGAGGACTGAAGGGAGGGACTTGATGGAGACATCCCATTTAGGTCTCTAATTCTCCTCATAATGTCTGGCTGCGGATCTCTGTATCTGTTCCCATCTGCTGCAGGAAGAAGTGTCTCTGATGATGGCTGAGCAAGGCAGTGGTCTATGAGCATAGGGGAATGCCGTTAGGGGTCATTTACTACTGCTTTTTTTAAAGACCCGTATTATTTGGTTTTACCTTAAGTCTTGGTCACCCAAGTGATGTCAAGTATGGGTTCTATTTTCTGTAGTGGGTCTTCAGTCCCTTTCAGTCAAATCAGATGTTTTTTAATTATTCTCACAAATTTTGTTACCATCATTGCCTGAGCATATATTTCAGGCAGGATCCCATTGTAGATTAGTGGGTTTTTATTTCTTCTTTGGTAACATGCAGAGGACCTTCCTGTACCAAAGACACTAGGACATAGGGATGAAGGCTCCTGTAGGCACCAGTTCAACTTCTCCGAGTGCAATGAATTGTGATTTTCTCTTACTTAGCTCAAAGTTTCTTCAAGTTCTTACCTTTCTGCTTCATACCTGTGTATGCTGAAGCCATATATAAAAAGCTTGTCCAAAAAGGACCCATATCAGGTTGCCTCTGGTGACCCTTTTAGTCTTTCTCCCTTATTCAGTCTGTTGTGATGTATTGTACCAGATCCCTGTCAGATTCATTAGAACCTGCATCATGTTCCTTCTTACTCTGATTTAACTGTTGGTTGCTATTGTTTTAACTACTCTACCTGCTACTTTACGAAGATGAGGTATTATTTCTAAGCTGGCCTCTTGCTATTTTCCCAAATTGGCTTTAATTTGGGGTAGTAGCGTTATGTGTAATAGATCACATTTCATATCTTCTCTTATACAATGTAGAGGCCAGAGCCCTCTACTTGTTTCACTGTTATCAGAATCCACACAACTTTCACTATATGGTTTATGTCTTTCCTAGACTCTACAGTCATGTCTGATCTGTAAATCCCCTACCCTAGCACAGCTCTTTGTAAGAATTCCTAGTATTTGCTCTATTTACCTGTTGTCAGGGATACTCTCTGTCTTGTGAAGGGAACCACCATATTACTTATTTTCTCCCAGGAATAACCATCAAGCACAGCATGCTCAGGCTAAGGTGGTTCTGCCCCCAGGGACTGTTCAACACTGTCTGTATAGATACTTTATTAGTGGGATGCTACTGGCATCTAGTGGATAAAAGACAAATATGCTTGGAACATCGATAATGCACAGGACAGTTTTCCAAATGAAGGCTTCTCCCTGTGTGAACAGTACTAAGCGTGAGAAGCCTAGTCCATGTGAGTGGTGCCGTTTGCTGACTAAGCGTGAGAAGCCTAGTCCATGTGAGTGGTGCTGCTTGCTGACTAAGCGTGAGAAGCCTAGTCCATGTGAGTGGTGCTGCTTGCTGACTAAGTGTGAGAAGCCTAGTCCATGTGAGTGGTGCTGCTTGCTGACTAAGTGTGAGAAGCCTAGTCCATGTGAGTGGTGCTGCTTGCTAAGTGTGAGAAGCCTAGTCCATGTGAGTGGTGCTGCTTGCTGAGTAAGCATGAGAAGCCTAGTCCATGTGAGTGGTGCTGCTTGGTGGTTTGGTGTGGTGAGCGCATCTCAGCTTAGCGGCTGGTACCTGTAATACTTATTTGTTGTAACACTTGTTTGTTTGTTTTGGATTTTTTTTTATAACAGACCATTCAAAAAAACAATAATGAAATTCGTTGCATGTGATCTGTACTGAGATATGATTAAATCAAGAAAAATACTATTCAAATCAAATAAGGTGTTTTAGTTTTCCAGACCTGTCAATTAGATATGTGAAATACTAGATCCTTGGAACAAAGCAGAAGATATTTTATGAAGAGAAGAAAGTTAATTTTTATTACTACTCCTTTTTGTGTATGTTTCATCTTTTGTCTGGGGGTAAAGGTAGAGATAATTTGACTCATAGTCTATAAATGTTTGTTCTTGAAATATCCTCTATTTTTAGCATTATTAGCAATGGGCATAGATCTAATATATACAGCATCGCCATTTTGTACTTTGTAAGTGTCTCAGCTAGTTTCTGCTTTTTTAAAAGATACTTTAACTAGTGCTTCTAAGAAGTATTGCTGTGGTTTTCGTCTTAAGCACACTAATATTTTAATGATTTTAAAGCATTGTTTGTTTATCTTGTTAAATTAATTACATGGCTATAAAATGAGGTAACCTCGTGGCTCACCCATAGTGTGTCTGACTTCATAGCCAAAGAACATGAAAAGTATATTTGTAATTTGGATTATTACTGAAATAAAATGTATTAGCTTTTTGCCAGTGTGACAAATACCTGAGAGAAAACATTTGAGAAAGGAAGTATTTATTTTTGCTCATTGTCCATTGCTGTGGGCTCACACTGGGCCGAGTTTTATCTTTGTTAGGCTCACAGTCTCCCAGCAGCCAGAGCAGGCAAGTGTGCTGGTGCGGCAGGTCTTCTTCATTCTACTAGAGAGAGGGGCCAGCCTTGCAGAGATGGCTCCATCAGAGAGAGACACATGAGTGTGCCCTGCTCAGTATTCTCTTGGCCCAGTCACATTATGTTTGTGGTTGACTGTCACACAAAACAAGTATTGGATGAATTTTTACATTGATGGAGGAAATAAAAAGAATTGAAATTTACGTTAGCTGTACCAGCAGAAGGGTAAGGTTTTTGGTTGACTTGCACATAGCTCATTGATTCACAACAGTTTCAACTTTCGCTTCAGCTGCTTCCTAGCTCACATGGTCCTAACAAAGATGCAAAGCTTTACTGTTCTAGAAAATATGTCATAAATTAGATATGAGAAACACATGAGACAAATGTGTGTGTAGCACGCAACCTTGTGTGTGGCAGTGGTATATAGCTACAACCACAGCCCTTTGATTACCAGTGGATAAAGAGCATCCTCTGTAATAAAACTCTTCACTGTTTTTACACATTTACATAATTAAATCAATGTAATCTTAGTAGAATGTATAGCAATGTCTTCATGGTTGTGTTAAATATAGCCTACGATGTGTTAATGTGTTTTTCTTTTTCCTGTTGTTAAAGATACCCTATATTTGAGAATCCCTACCCTTTGAGTATACACGAGTCCCCTGTTACATGTTGTGAATATTTTGCTGATTGTCCTGTGGACCTTATTCCTGCACTTTATTCTGTTGGAGCTAGACAGAAACGTCAAGGTTACAGCAAAAAGGTACCAAACCTGAGTTTCACTGTTTAATGCAACATGTTATTATCTTAAATTTATCTCCTTGAGGTGTTGATAACATTGTTAAATTTTTAGGAAATCATTTTTGGAAGTAAATTATGTGTACTGTGTTCATACCTTTCTAATATATCTATACATTGTATACTACTTATCTGCTATAAAGAATATATATTTCTAAGTCAACATTCAATGTTTTTTGTTTTTTTGTTTTTTTGTTTTTATAGGAATGGCCCATCAATGGTGGTAATTGGGGCTTGGGTGCTCAAAGTTACCCAGAAATAATTATTACAGGGTAAGTAAAAGTATATTCTTATTAATTAAATCAATAATAGTTAATATACTTAATGACAGTTTGAATTTTAATTCATTAAGTAAGTAAAGCTTTCTTTTATGTTATAAAATAATTGTAAAGTTACCTATATGTAAAGTTTCACTGATTTACAATGATTTTTTGCCTTTTACTCATCTAAGTGAATGAGTTTGCTAAAAAGTAACAATATTTTTCCTTCTTTATTCTTCTCTTTATATTCTTCTCTGTCTTGTTTGTTCTAGGCATGCAGATGGGTCAGTTAAATTCTGGGATGCTTCTGCAAGTAAGTACTTCAGAGGTTTCCCTGCCTGTACTTCACTGCCACTGCCCTCATACACATGCTTTAAATAACTGTGCAAACCATTTTAGATTTGAAAGTACCAAGATATCAGCTTAATTTATTGACTAATCCATTATGTGAGTTTAGAACTTTTAAGAGTCAAGATGTTTTACTGTTCTTAATACATCAAATAATAATTCTCAACAGTATTCCAATCTTTTAAAATTATCTTCAGAACTTCTCTTTAGAAGTCAAAAATAGAAGTGAAAATATATTTCAAACCAGAAAATGTTTATATCCAATTCTAAGTTAATACTGCAAAGGTTTCTGCTGTCTTTGTAAAGGAGACCTTGTGATTAGACAGGAGCCAATGTGAGAAGACACAGCCTTAATGGCTAGAGAGCATTGCTGGCATCACTTACCGCAGGATAGCTGGTGTTTTATAAGGATGTTTGCTAATACTGGTGCCTTTTGGGGAGAATGTTTTTATATAGAATGTCATTTTAGGAAGTAAAATATGTTCTCCATATGTCTACACCAAAGATTTTGTGCCAAATTCCTTTTGTAGTGTTTCTTCAGGTTATCTAAATCCTTTGTGAGGGTGGAAGTGTCTGAGTGTATAATATATTAGAAAAGAGATAGAGAAATCAAAATATTGTCTAGGTATGTATAGGTTGTTTTTATTCCATAATGTGATGATTAACCATTATATTTGATCTTTTACTGATTCTATGTATTTTTTATTTACAATTTTTTTGATCATATTCTTTCCCCTCCCGCAACTCCTCCTGGATCCTTCCTACCTCCAAACTCCTCTAACTTCTTGCCCACCCCTAAAATAAGAAGGAAATAAGGAGTAAAAGAAAAAAACCAGTATGACAAAAAAAATACCAAAAGAAAACAAAAAGTATACATACACACACAATGGAGTCTATTTTGTAGTGGCCTGGAGCCTGCCTGGAATGTGGTTGATATACCTAGTGATACCCTATTGGAGAATACTGGTTTTCTCATTTCTAGCAGGTATCAGTTGGAAATAGCTTTTGATAAGGGTTGGATTTTGTATCTGCTTCCCTTTCTCTATGCTGAAACTTTGTCTGGTTCAGTGGATTGAGCTTGTGTAGACCTTGTACAGCTGTTAGTCTCTCTGAGTTTGTATGTACATTGATGCCTAGAGCCTTGAGAGGAGAGCTTTGATAAAGACATTCTACTTAGGGCTGAGTGCCAAAGTCTTTCAGCCTCTGTACATTGTCTAACTGTGGGACTCTCTGTTAATTACCATCTACTGCAAAAAGATCAAAGTTGAATAATGCACTGAACTATGGGTATAGCAACATGTCCTTATGAGTCAATTTATTCCTGTTACCATATCACAATAACAGTAATAGTTTTCCCCTAGGGCTCATGACCTAGGTAGTCTTAAGTTCACTTTAGTAGTGTCGGGTTTAGGTTCTATGTCACAAGAGTAAGCCTTAAATCCAATTAAGAGAAAAAGTTGTTGGTTACTTTCAAACTATTTGTGACACTATTGCACTGGTATATCTTGCAAGCAGGTCACTGTTGTAGGTCACAGGGCTTGTAGCTCAATGATATTTCCCCTTCCTTGGAAATTCTTCTCCTCCCATTCTAGTCCCTGGTTCAGTAACTACCTGACCTCTGTGGTAGTTGATTTTTGAGCAGGTGATAGATGTATATCTATTTTCATTCTTACATCCAAGTATGTACTTTGACCAGCACCACTTGTTGAAGATGCTGCATTTTCTCCAGTGTGCATCTTTGGCTTTTCTAAAAACTCAAGTATCACCATAGGTGTGTGAACTTATAGCAAGGTCTTTAATAATTATATTCCTTTTCCTCTAAGTTCCTTTTATTTTATTGTTGTAGTATCAAAGCTTATTTGTTTATTTTTGCCCCTCTTTTGATGTACTGTTCTAGTATTATTTATTTCAATGTGTTCTAGGATAGAGTTAACCTCTTCAGACTGAGGTTTTTCAATGTATCTGTTTATCTACCAATATTCCGTGTTGTTTTTATTACATAGTTCTGTAAGACAGTTTGGAATCAGCGATTATAATATCTTTAGCAGTTCTTTATTATTCCAAATTATTTTAAGCCAGGCAGTTGTGGCACATGCCTTTAATCCTAGTACTCTGATGGCAGAGACAATTTGCTCAAGGTGGATAATCTTTTTTGATTTGTTCTTATATTCAGTTTGCAAGTATTTTGAGATTTTTTTGCATAATGTTTATAAGGGGTATTGGTCTTTAACTTTCTTCTGTTGTTGAGTCTTTGTATGACTTTTGTGTAAGTGTAAGCATGCCTTTGTAAAACAAACTAGGAAATATTTCTTGTTTTTATTCTGTGGAATTTAAGGAATATTGATGGGCATTAGTTCCCCTTTGAATGTTAGTAGAATACTGCCCTGAGTCCATCGGTCCCAAAGCTTTTTTTGTTCTATTTTATTTTGTTTTTTTACTGGTTGAGAATTTTTAAATTACTGCTTCAGTTTCACTATGAATTATAGGTCTGTTTAGATTGTTTATTTTATTTTAACCTTAGTAGATCATATATATCTACAAATTTACCCATTTCATTTAGGTTTTTATAGTTTAGTAGAGTATAAATTTTTAGTATATGTCTTTATAATGTTCTGAATTTCCCATCTGCTGTAATATCTCCATTTTCTTATCTATTTTTATTAGTTTGCGTCTTCTTTCTATGTCTTTTGATTAATTTAATTAAAAATTTGTTGATTTTCTCAAAGAACCACATTTTGTTTCATTGATTCTTTGTATTGGATTTGTTAGTTTCTATTTCACTGATTTCTCCATTTAGCTTGAGTCTTTATTTCTTGCCATCTACTCTTCCTTAGTACTATTTCTTGCTTTTGTTCTTTTTTATTTTTGTCTTTGTTTTTTTAGAGCTTTCAAGTATGTCATAGATAAGTTGTCAGTATGAGGTTTCTGCGGTTTGTTAGGGTCGCACTTGGTGCTGTCTTAGTGCTGTGTGCATCTTAGAGCCACAGTCATTATTCCTACGGCTTGAGTGTACTGTCTTCTCCGTTCATTCATCTCTAAAATTCTAATTTTCTTGCTTAATTTCTTCTTTGACCCAATTTTCATTCATTGCTAAGCTGTTCAATTTCCATGAGTTTGTATACTTTCTGCAATTTCTTTTGTTGTTATTATCCACCTGCAATCCATGGTGATCAAGATAAGGTGCAAGCACTATTTCAAGTTTTCTACATCTATTAAGACCTGCTTTATGTCCTACTATGTGGCCAATCTTAGAAAAATGTTGACAGGCTGCCAAAACTGAAGTATCTTCTGTAGTACTTGAACAGATGCTCTGCACATGTCTGTTAGGTCCATTTGATCTATGGCATCTGTTAGCTCCAGCATTAGCTCTTCAGTAGACAGGATGGCCTGTCTATTGGCAAGAATGAAAAACAAAAACAAAAACAAAAGAATGCAATATTGAAGTCTCCTACTCCAGGTATCTCTGTATGAGGATCAATATGTGATTTTTGTCTGTAGAACTGTTTCTGAACTTGGGTATCCTTGTGCTTGATACATAAGATTTTTTTTTAATGCATATATGGTGTCCTTCTGTATCTCTTCTGATTATTTTTGATTTAAAATCATATTTTGTCAGATACTAAAATGGTTATATCAGGCTTGCTGTTTTAGGTCCATTTTCTTGGAATTCATTTTTTATCCTTTTACCCTAAGGTAATGTCTATCCTTGATGGTGAGATTTCTTGGATGCATCAGAAATAAGGATCATGTTTTTTAATCCATTCTGTTAATCTATATCTTTTTATTAGGAAGTTGAGACCATTACTATTGAGAGCTATCAATGATTTTCCTCTAAGTTCCTTTTATTTTATTGTTGTAGTATCAAAGCTTATTTGTTTATTTTTGCCCCTCTTTTGATGTACTGTTCTAGTATTATTTATTCCAATGTATTCTAGAATAGAGTTAACCTCTTCAGACTGAGGTTTTTCCTGTAGTGCCTTCTGTAGAGCTGTATTGATGGACAGCAATTGCTTCCATTTGTTTTTATCAATACATGTTTTTCTTTCCCTATCAATTGTGAGTGATGTTTTGGTGGATACGGTGGCTTAGTGTGGCATCTGTAGTCTCTCGGGAATTACAGACTCAGAGCTTTGTGGATACGGTCACTTAGTGTGGCATCTGTAGTCTCTCGGGAATTATAGACTCAGAGCTTTGTGGTTTTCAGAGTCTCCACCCAGAAGTCAGGTCTTATTCCCACATGCCTGCCTTTATGTTACTTGCTCATTTTTCTTTGGAGTTCTTAGTATTTTTTTGTTCTATTCATTTATTGTTTTGAATACTTTGTGTTGTGGGGAATTTCTTTTCTGGCTCTATCTGGTGTTCCATTTGCTTCTCGTACCTTGATAGGCATCTCTTTCTTTAGACTATGTAAATTTTCTTCTAAGGATTTGTTAAAGATATTTTCTGTGCCTCTGGCCTGGGTTTCTTTTCCTATCCCTAGATTTATTATTTGTAGATTGTGTCTTTTCATGGTGTTTCAGATTTCTTGGATGTTCTGGTTATGGATTTATTGTAGATTTAATATTTTCTTTTTGCTGAACTATCTAGTTTTTCTAACTTGTCTTCAAGAGCTGAAATTCTTTATTCCATGTCTTCTTATCTGTAGGTGAGATTTTAGTTTGACTTCCTGAGTTTTATTTCAGCTTGCATTTCTTTTTTTTTTTTTTAACATTTTTTTTTTAAAGATTTACTTATTATTATAAGTAGGTACACTGTAGCTGTCTTCAGACGCACCAGAAGAAGGCATCAGATCTCATTATGGGTGGTTGTGAGCCACCATGTGGTTCTGGGATTTGAACTCAGGACCTTTGGAAGAGCAGTCAGTGCTCTTACCCACTGAGCCATCTCACCAGCCCCAGCTTGCATTTCTTTAGTTCTATTATTTCTTTGTTAAATTCTACTTTCATGTCTTGAATCACTTTCATTGTTTCAATCAACTGTTTGTATTGTCAGTCTTTTATTTTTTTAAATTGTATTTAATCTTTTTTTTTTTTTGCACTCTAGATTTTATCTCCCTCCCGGTCCACCCTCTGACTGTTCCCCATCTCATCTGTTCCCCTCCCGTCCCCCTGTCACCACGAGGATGTCCCCATCCCACTCCCAACTCTCCACCCCACTAAACCTTTAAACTCTCTGAGGCCACTAGTCTCTTGAGGGTTAGGTGCATCATCTCTGAAAGAACCCAGACCGGGCATTCCTCTGCTGTATATGTGTTGGAAGCTTCATATCAGCTGGTGTATGCTGCCTGGTTGGTGGCTCTGTCTGAGAGATCTTGGAGATCCAGGTTAATTGAGATTTCTGGTCCTCCTACAGGGTTGCTCTCCTCCTCAGCTTCTTCCAGCTTTTCCCTAATTCAACCACAGGGGTCAGCAGCTTCTGTCCATTGGTTGGGTGTAAATATATGCCTGACTCTTTCAGCTGCTTGTTGGGTCTTTTGGAGGGCAATCATGATCGGCCCCTTTTTGTGAGCACTCCATAGCCTCAGTAATAGTGGTAGGCCTCGGGGCCTCCCCTTGAGCTGGATCCCACTTTGGGTCTGTCACTGGATCTCCTTTTCCTCAGCCCTTCTCCATTTTTGTCCCTGCAGTTCTTTCAGACAAAAGCATTTATTCAGTTCCTCTTTACTGTCCTTGCGTATTTTCTTAATTAGTATTTTTACATCTTTGTAGTATCTGTAGTTAAATTGTTTTTCTGGGCACCTATTATGCTAAGGTTGCTAGCTCCTAAAGGAAGCATATTATCTTGGTTGCTCATATTTGTGACTTTACACTAGAATATAGATATCTGTAGTCAAGGCTCTTGAAGTGTAGATATTTGCTGATTTGATCTTGTCTTAGATGGTTGTTCCATTCTTTGCTTGCTGTTGCCCACTCTGGGTTCTAGCCAGGAGTGGAATTTGCAGTTTCCTAAATCTCAGCAAAGTATGGAGGTTCTAGGTCCCTGTTAGAGAAAGATTATTGTTTGGCAGAGTCAGTCACAAAGAAACGGAGATGGGCAAGAAATGTCTGAAAGGGGTGGCAGGGACAAATTAGCAATTTTTGATTTTCAACTAAAATGTGTAATATACTTTTTTCTAGTAACTCTACAAGTACTGTATAAATTAAAAACATCTAAAGTATTTGAGAAGTCAAGAAACAAAGATGACAGACAGAACACCGACATTGTAGATGAAGATCCCTATGCCATTCAGATCATCTCCTGGTGCCCAGAGAGCAGGATGCTGTGCATAGCTGGGGTTTCAGCTCATGTCATCATTTATAGATTCAGCAAACAGGAAGTGCTTACAGAAGGCATTCCGGTAACCACCTCATAACTATTCCCATGTCAACTGTCTGATACTTTTAAGCTTTTAAAAGTTATTTAGTAAACAGTTTGCAGTTGCTTTTGTATAAAAAAAAAAATAGAAGCACATTAGGTATTTATATCACCACTTGTTTTGTGCAATAATAGCAAATTATATATATTTTTAATAGACTATCTGAATCTTTAAGTGTACTATTTCTTTTATTTAAGGAATATCAACTTATTGATATACAATATATATGAAAGGCAAGATATGTATGTGTATACATGTGTGAACTCACACCTATGTACACAAGTTTTTGAAGTTTAGTCAAAACTTTTTTTTACTTTTAAATATAGCTTTTTTCTTGTTTTTAACTTTTAAAAATATTCTTTCTGGTACATTATAATAAATGAGTATTAACTATTAGAAATAGGTAAACAGCCATTCTTTTATGACAGATGCTTGAAGTTCGACTGTTATATGAAATAAATGATGTGGAAACACCGGAGAGTGAGCAGCCGCCACCTTTGTCCACCCCTGTGGGCAGCTCCAACCCTCAGCCCATTCCGCCTCAGTCTCATCCATCTACCAGTAGCAGCTCATCTGATGGGCTTCGAGATAATGTACCTTGTTTAAAGTAAGTTGCACAAGCTTAGGTCTGTTTGTGTGTTACCTCTTAATTTAGATAAATAATAATCATTAGTAAGTTTACAATGGCATTTTCCTATAAGAATGGGTGTTCCTGTGTTTGGCTATGGTTAACTGAGCTATATTTTTATGGTTTAAGAAGGATGGTGACACTGTGGTGTCACATACCTGAGATGACTGAGGTTTCAAACAACGAGGTATGATGACTCCCTTCACCCTGTGTGCTCACTAGGCTTTCCTTCCCATGGTCTCAGTCTGGATTTAATGTGGCTCCTGTCTTCTCTAAACTCCCAGGGTGCAGCTTCCTTTCATCCTCACTGTGGATTTGGCACTCTCATATTTTCACCATGTTACCTTTTCTCAAATCATAGCATCACTTTATTGTTACTTAAAAGACTTTGTTTTTACATCATTTTAAAGCCATACTAGTTAATGCAGGGATAAATTAGATAAATTTTTTGTTTCCAATTTTCTGTTTGGTTTCTATTTTTGAATGGTTAAATTCTTAGGACATAGAAGAAGAAAGCTATGAGCAAATAGTTAAAATCACTGAATTCCATGAAGACAGTATGACTCGCAGTGTTTCATGGAAAGTAACTAAAGTCATGGCTGGACAGCGTCATTCTCATGGGGTGTTCAGAGTAGAGGTCTACATGACAACATTTGTTTTACCTAAACCGGGCTTTGTATCACTTTTACTGTAGACCTTCTAAATCTCTTCTACTAGTGAGTACATGGTGATCAGAATGGTCATATAATAAAAACGTCACTCCCCCAAAAGGCAAAAAGATTTAAAGAAAAATCACAATTATGTTTAAAGTACATGCTTTACTCAGATTTTTCATGTGTCCTTGAAAACTTGAACACATGGATTTAAATGAGTGATTCTCAAGTAAGGACGATCTTGCCTGTTTCAGGATATGTACCAATGTCTGGAGACATTTTTAATTTTACAACAGGGGGTGGAGCTGCTGTTAATGCTGATTTGGTAGAGGGAAACCTGAGATGAGGGTCACATCTACAGCGGGCATAGCAAAGAATTGCTTCCTTTAAAATGTGGGTAGTGCCAAGGGTCCCAGTTGACTTCTTCGCTACCTTTCCACGCTGAAGCCTCCTTTCCCTATGCCTCCTCCTCTCCCTTCCTTCCTCCCACCTTCCCTTTATCTCTCACACTTAGAAACACACATCTTTTAGCTACAGTTACAGCTTTTATTATCTACAGTGAAACTTACAGAATTTTATATTTTTGAGTCTTTTATTGCTCAGTATTACTTTAACACTAAATTTGTAAATACTTCTATGATGTTTCTGGTTTTATGTTTTTAGTTTTTGTTAATTTTGGAGGTGGCTAAAATATAATTTATCTTCTATATGTATTGGTAATTTTATATTTCCTTAGTTTTACCAGTTATATGAAGTAACCTTTTAAAATATTTGTCACAGTATTGTTACATAAAATGTAGGATAATTGTGTCATCTTGACACAAATTAGAATACTTTAATCCAGGCTTTAAAATTACCTATACCTCTACATGTTTATAAATGCAATGTTCAACAGTCTAAAACATGAAATCAGTTTCCTACCCAAGGAGACAATACATCGTTTTCCCATGCCAAGAAAGGCCAGGAAATAGTTATGACAAGGGACACAGTGCTCTCTAACCAGAGTCACAAGACCTCTGACCTTGCCTTCTCCAATGAAAATGAAAAGCAGGTCTCGGAAGCAAGTCTCTGTTCTGACTTTGCTTAGGTGGGAGGCTTTGTAGGTTTTGTGCTGACTGAAAGAACATGGAGAGAAAGTTAACAACCAAGGCCGTCTTGTTAGTACTTCCAGTCAGGAAACTGAACACCGAGCCTGGACTCTAACGACTACCCACAGGCTGTAACCTAGTCTATATCCCCTCTTATCCCCAGCTTCTGGTTTTGAAGAATACAGCAGAACAAGTGGTTTTCTAGGACATTAGCAATTGCTGTGTAATAGTTGCTAATCAGTGACAATAGCTCTAAAAAGTCATCTGGAAGAAATAACAACAAAACCCTTAGCTTTTCTATTAAATGTTCTATTATACCAAGAAAGGATATAGGCTTAGAGGAGAACTGGTCCAAGAAAGAAGCTGCGAGCAGTTGGCAGAACTGAAGCAGTGGGGCTCCTCAGGGCTGCTGACGCTCAAATGATGCTACCACAAGCTCCAGATTCCAGACTTCAGGCTTTGGTGGTTCTCTTAGGATTTGGTCTTACTCTGATATTTCTTTCCTCGTTGTCTCCTATTCCCTGTTTCTGGAATGGGATGTTCATAGTGTCACTGTATATTAAAAGTATGCATCTTTTTATTTCCTTTGTTTTCTGGGACTCACAAGCCTAGAAGTTTTGAGTATCAGAAGAGACTTTGCATTTGAACTTTAAGACAGTGTTAGAACTATTAAAATTTATGGCAAAGAGGTTCACCTTTTAAGGGTAAACTAAATTCATTTTGTGTTGTCAGATCCTCATGAGTCTTTGAGGACCAGAGCGAGTGTTGTATTTCGGAGTTCTCAAGCTTCCTGATGCTGTAAACCCATTGATACATCCTTTGTGTTGTGGTGATCGCCAATCATAAGTTTCTATTTTTGCTACTTCATAACTATAATTTTGCTGTTGTTTTGAATCATAATATCTAATAAGCAGGATATCTGATTTGCAATTCCTGTGAAAGGGTCTTTCAGGCCCACAGGTTGAGAACTGCTGTTTGTTTAAAAGTCTTATGTACAGATGTCACAATAACAAATAGCTTTGTCATACTTAATCTTTTTTTGGACATGACTGCAGTGAAAGTTGCTGACTGACCCCTAAGAATGTGAGCATTTTCAGAGCTGCTTAACATACAAGGAGAAACTCACACTGCTTAATTGTTGCCATTCCATGGAAATAGAGAAAGAAGCAGCAGCCCGCTGAGGACCACCACTCATCTCTCTGTCTCTCTGCTCGCTGAAGACCACCACTCATCTCTCTGTCTCTCTGCTCCCTAATATAGATGCAGAGTTACCAGCTGCCTTATGCTTCTAGATCCAGTTCCTTCTTACCCTGATGGGCTGTTTCCCCTCACTCAGGAGGCGAGACAAACCCTCCCTTCCTTAAGTTGCCCTTGTCAACTACTTTACCATAGTAACAAAAACAGTAATTAACATGTGTAAACTTGTTAATCAGTTTTGAGTTACTTGTAAGAATTTGTTTTCTGTGCTGGCCATTATGACATTGGCATCACATAAAATATGACCATTAAGTCATTTTATTTTGGTACTATTAATGTTTTATCTAACTACTTCTTTTACAAACAACGTTTGGCATTAAGTAAGAGGTAGGCTACCCTATCACTTTCTCCTCTGAGGAAGGAAAGGCCATGCTGTTTCAATGTTGAAAATATGCATAAGATATTGATCTAGAATCTGATCACCCAGAACTTATTACTGGATTCTGCAAGGCCATCCAATGATTCTACTATTCTTTTTCTTCAGTGTTCTTCAATACATTAAGAAATAAAATATTTTCCAAGTGATGATTTAAAATTTCACCTTAATTTCTGATAGTCAATGATATCAGCTAGCACAAGAGCCACTTGTGTCTCCTGATGCAGACTAACTGTCTGCAGAGGCTATGTGGAGAGGTAGTCCTGTTGGCGTCATTGGGTCGAGGCGTAGGTGTGGGGACAGCAGAGGGTATATGCTCCTTGTGAGGTGTGTCTGAGCTTTGTATGTCTGGGTGCTTTTTCTTTTCTTCACTAAATGATTAGAAATTCTTAATTATCTTAGTGTCGGATATATTTGCATCTCAAAATGTAAGTATAGGTTTAAATTACAATAGTTGTAAAACATGATTTTTAAAGTATAGATTAATGATGATAAAGTATATCATAAAATAATGACTCTACTGACAGTTCACTGGGCTCTGATCTTCAGTAGAACTCCACTTCAGTAGGACTGTAAAGACTGTAAGAATAATGATACATAACAACTATTTCCTTCCTTTCTCTGCTCGGTTTGCTTCTTTAGAGACTCTGTAACAGTTTGTAGACAAGACTGACCTCGAATTCATGATCCTCCTGCCTCATTCACACATTTTATTTTTTAAAAAATTACTGTTTGAATACTCTTCACGTATTTTAGTATTTCATTAACAATCTGGTTTTCAGTGATTGCCATAATCTATATTCCAGAATATATTAAAGAAAGAAAACTAGCCTTTTAGTAGAATATTCTATCAGCAGTGAAGTAGTATATGTCTTTCAGCTCCTCCTGCACCAGGCCCCCCTGGACTCTGTCATGCCCCTGCATTGATGATAATGGACTGAATCTCTGAACCTTTAAGCCAGTCCCAATTAAGAGTTGGTCATGATATCTGTTCACAGCAGTAAAACCCTAACTAAGACAGAAGTTGGTACCAAGAATGGGGTAGGCCTGATCATGTTTTTGTGGTTTGGGGGACTTTGGATTTGGAAAGCAGTGGAATCTTTTTTTTTTTCTTAGATTTATTTTATTTATTTTATGTGTATGAGTACACTGTAGCTATACAGATGTCCATGAGCCATCATGTGTGTGGCTGCTGGGAATTGAACTCAGGACCTCTGCCGGCCCACTCGCTCCAGCCCTGCTCGCTCCAGCTCTGCTCCTGTGTAATTCACTGTAGCTGTCTTCAGACACACTAGAAGAGGGCGTCTGATCTTATTACAGGTGGTTGTGAGCCACCATGTGATTGCTGGGATCTGAACTCAGGACCTTTGGAAGAGCAGTCAGTACTCTTACCCACTGAGCCATCTCACCAGCCCGAGCAGTGGAATCCTTTAAGTGGTGCTTAATGGGTTATCCCAGTAGGAATATAGAAGACTTTGTTACTGAGTTCCACATCTTGTTTTGAAGGTAAACAGGAGAAGACTGGCTTCAAGGTAGCTAGGATAGGGGTCTTAAAGCCCATGCCCACAGTGACACATTTCCTCCAACAAGGGCCATACCTCCTAATAATGTCACTCCCTGGGCCAAGCATATTCAAACCATCACACCTTCTTTCTCCATTTTAGTAATCTAAAAGTAAATGCATGTATTTTCTTAACTATATCTTTTTGATCTGCAGTTCAAAAGATAAATATCTAAAAGGAAGAAATAAACAAAAATATTGGTTGAAATATAATTAATCTTGAGATATTGTCTATCATGCACCATGCTTCTGTGACCTCACAACTTTGGGAATGAGTGACAGGGAACAAAGAATGAAGAAGCAACAGGCACACAAATAGAAGAGTTAGCATCTGAATTCCAGCCACCTCTGGAAAAGTCTGCTTTGCATAAATAAATGAGAATGCAGTTCACCTCATCTCTGTAGTGGGGCTTTGTGGGGAGTGTCAGACCAGACCTCAGTCATCTGGAGAAGGAGCTGGGTAGATAATTCCTTTAACCACTGTAATAAGCATCTGTATTGACCAGGGAAAGGCCCTGCCCATCTCATGGCTCTGAGGCATTCATCAATCCTTAACATGACAGTGCTCACATCTGCAGCACACATTCACTCAGAAGTTCATGGCTCCCACTATGCCTTTCTACATAACTGGGTATTTTTTTAAAGAAACATTATCACAGCTGTTTTATTTGCCCCTTTTACCAATCTAATTTTATGCTTTTTATTTATGTATTGTAATTGTCCCTTTACAAAGTACTTGTCTAAACAGTTTTTTAATTGTGATACTTCCAAATATGATTTTGACATTTTAAAACGTATTTGTACAAATTATAGAACCTTTTGTAAGAGTTCTACAGGATATCTTTAACAAGTAATCAAGTTGAGCATATTTAAAATATTAAAATCGTAACAAACATAGACAAAAATGTATCAGTCCTTCCCACTTACTGTTTTTAAAATCTAACTTCTATCATTTCTCCTTTAGTTAGACTTATTTGTGTGTGTGTGTGTGTGTGCGTGTGTGTGTGTGTGTGTGTGTGTGTGTGTGTGTGTTTGTATATGCATGTTTACGAGCATGGATGTCCACAAAGCCACATGCAAAGTCATTCATACATAGCACAAGAGCAAGCATAAAGGTCAAAATCATTGTAGGAGTCAGACCTCTTTTTTTGTATGTGGGTCTTGGGTGTCAAGGTCAGATCTTGGGTCTTGACCATAAATGTCTTAACTTGCTGAGCCATCTGGTTGCTTGGTCCCTTTCTAGTATTTCTCAAACTGGCTTCTGATTTTTTGTTTGTTTTAGATTTCTTGGGATGGACCTGAGTTTTCCACATAAGCAAGAACTCTACTCCCTAAATACCCCTGCTAGCCCAGGTTTCTAATTTGTTATTGTTGTTGTTGTTGTTGTTGTTGTTGTTGTTGTTGTTTTAAAACAAATTAGAAATTTTGTATCAAGTTATTTAGACAGTTTTTTGTTTGATATTTTCTTAATTACCTATTTTTATTTCTTAGCACAGTGGAGTTTCTAAAAAGTTTATTTGCATTTGGTTATCATGTATGCAGTGTCTGTGTGTTTCTATAGGTATAGGTGCCTGGGAAGGCTATAAAATGGCGTTAGATCACCTGGAGCTGCAATTGCAGACAGTTATTAGCTGCCTGACATAGGTCCTGTGGTCTGGACTGTGGTCGTCCTCTACAAGAGCTTCAAGCATTTCTAACTGCTGATCCATTTCTTCAGTCCCATACAATGAGCATTGTGTGTTCTCATCACAAGCCTTAAGTGTGTCCTGTATATACTTTTAAAATTACTACTGTAAGACCTAGTCCCGTTCTTAAGAACCCGACCAAGCATACACATTCTGTATACCAGGCACAGGTGTGCTTCCTGGAGGCTTGCCTTCTGTGCCTACTTCAAACAAGAATAGCCCCATTTGGAGCCTTTGTCTGTGTCTAGGCTGCCTCTGATCAGAGGTCAGATGCCTCAGTTGTTACATTAATTTCTTGCAATTGTCAAGTGCAGGTGTTTGTTGGTCAATTCCCAAAAAAAAAAAAAAAAAAAAAAAAAGTGTCAGAAATTATGTCTCAGCAGAGTACAGCTCTGAGGACCTACAGATCAGCCAGAGGTGACTGCAGTCTAGTTCCTAGTTCATATGCACAGTGACTCTCATTCTCACAGAGCTATGACTTCTTCTTGGTCAGCACATTACTAACAAGTGTCTTAGTCCTTCTCACTTCAGAGGTACCAGCAAAATTCAAAACCCCTGCAACTTAGTGTAGTTGCAGGCCATTTAACAGTGAGTAGTCTTATTGCTGTCTCTTAAATTCTGTCACTCACAAGGTAGGAGCCAAAGAATTGTTAAAGACCAGACTTGCAAGAGTGTGCAGTCTAAGGCACTCCCAGCTTAAAATATAGTTACACATGCAAATAAATTGATATCTTATTGCTTATATATTTTTATTTCACATGAAGTTTGCTGATATATGAAAGGTGAGTGTTACATCTAAGTTTTCCTCAGAGTCTCATATTTCCATAAACTCCTTCCTTACCTCCCTTTTCTAATACCACAGACTTAACCAGTACAAGATTACAATAAATTTATACTTTATTTGTGAAGTTTGGTTATTTAATACCTATCTGCTGAGTGGTTGTTAATGTATCAATCCCTACAATCACCTCAGATTTACCAGATATTGCTCTGAAACTAACATTTCATACTGACATTCCTAATGCGTTCATTTAGGTATGTTGAATGTACAGTTGCTGTGATTTCTCATCTCTTTGATTCAACTTCTTGATTATTCATTTATTCAGTGAATATTGGATACCTTCTTTGTTACAGTGCATTAAAATCAGTCCAAGATTTCTGCCTTCCTCAGCTGCTGAGCTGGCCCAGCAATTAAAGGTGCCTACTTCCGTTATCATGGCCTAGGTTTGACTCTGGATGATGGAGGGAAAGAACTCCTGCAAATTGTCCTCTTTGCATGTGTGTGTGAGCATTATGCCCACACAATAAAAAATTTGTTGATACCTTTCCAAAACTTATAAGCCATATCAAGTCTAACCTCATAATGTATTCTAAATCTACTATAAAATATTATTTCATGTCAGAACAATCAAAAGAATGTTCTAATTGGCTTATGTTGTCTATGACTGTGTATAGCATATATCTACAAAATGAGCCTCAAAAATCAGGAAATGCTCTGCTTAGTGTTAGGTGGTAAGATAGTTACCTACCAAAAAATCAGTAGTTCCTACTTGGTTTTGAATTCCATAGCATGTTTTCGTGATTTTAAGCTTTATGTTTTCATGCATTTTAAGTTTTTTCCTCTCTGGTTTCTTGTTTCTGCTTTCGCTCATCCTGTGGTCCACCTTTCCCTGCTGTTCTTCCTGTCCATTTCTCGTCCTCACATGCTTTCTCCTCTTCCATCCTAGCAGTCTCCCCTCTTCATAGCCATGATTGGCCAGTCATTTCCTAACTAGGAGATTTTATCATTTAGGATTGTGTTCCCGTCTACTGCTAGGTCAAACACTTCTAGAGCACAAGGTTCTGACTTTTACATTTCAGGAAATATAGTATTGTTACTTATATAAAGGCATTCTTGAATGGCCATGTATGATTTTATATACATAGGACTATCAGGTAATCGGAAAATACTTAAAGCTAATGTCTCTTCTTTTTTTTTTTTTTTTCAGAGTTAAAAACTCCCCACTTAAACAGTCTCCAGGCTATCAGACAGAGCTAGTCATTCAGTTGGTGTGGGTGGGTGGAGAACCCCCACAGCAGATCACCAGCCTGGCACTCAACTCTTCCTATGGACTGTAAGTAGGAGGAGTTTTGTTTTTGTTTTGTTTCCTCAGTCTCTTTATAGTATTCCCTAAATAATTTGGATTTAAGTTATAAAAGTATAAAAAACTTAGGCTTTGTTGTATCATCACCTAAAATGTTGCCGTGTAACTATAACTTCACACCTTCTTTGGTGCTTTGTTCAGGACATAGTCTTGTTTTAAATAGATCCTGTGACTATGTTCTGTGACTACAGATATAAAGTATGGGCCAATACTCATCAGAGATAAGTTGCCAAAGTCAGTATACCCTCTTCACTGTGTTCCTGCAGAAACAGTTTTCTCAGCTTCCTTTATACTCTAGCATAAGACTGTATAAGTGTATTCTGTAGTTAACAGTGCCATTTCTTTTTCCTGCCTCCAGTGTTAACTTATGCACAATAGTGACCTGGCCTGCAGGTCACGTTATTCGGGGGAACGAGGAGGGTCACAACCTGTGAATAAAGAATG
>NW_022196902.1:2257698-2258180 GCF_008632895.1 Mastomys coucha | reverse complement strand
CAAAGGAGAGAAGAAGAAGGAGGCCCACAAATGGTCCCAGCAAGCTGGGAAGGAGGGTGGTGAGCCATAGGGAGGCAGAGAACCAATTTTGATAGCAAGAATCTTGTTTCTCTCTGGCTTTTTGACGTTCTTCTAGAGCCTTAGTAACTTTATCTAAACTATTTTGAGCCAATCCACTCATAAAAACAACACTCTTCTTTGAGGGCAGCACATAGACCTCCCTGTTTTAAAAACAGTAAATCAAGGCCTCTCCGATTTTGGAGGACCACCACAGCCAGGGAGTCAATAGAATCTTTAAGTTCTTGTATACCATCTCTCATATTGGTAATGTCTTTATCAATAAGGTACTGTAATTCTGCAAAGCCTTGTTTGGATGTAATCAGAGAGGCGATGCCTGTTCCTGCGCCCACGGCACTAATGCCAAGAATAGTGGCAATGATCAGAGCTGTAATAGGTTCTCTTTTAATTCTGGGGTGGATGGA
>NW_022196902.1:2237774-2256628 GCF_008632895.1 Mastomys coucha | reverse complement strand
TAGTGTCCACCTTCTGGTGGAGACATGGCTACTCTGGCTGTTGGCGTGAGCCAAGGAGCGGCAACGATTGGCCCAATCCGCGTGCTAGGTGAGGAACTGGCCCCAAGTCAGAACAGACTGAGTAACAGAAAGCCACTCGTTTGGTATAAGGTAGCCATCGCCACTGATACTAATAGGGAGAGGGTGAAGGGGGCATTTGGGCCATAGTTTCTGACAGCTGAATTGAGTTTTTCTAATTTTTTGAATGGTAGCCAGCGATAGACCATGGGGACTGGAACTGAGTCATCGGTCTCACTTTCCTTTTCATTATCAAGTTCAAGGTCACTATCAGACTGTTCGGCCTCTGAATCAGAGTGTTCATGAGTAGGAGGGGGGTCTTTGCATGTGGACCACAGAGGTGCAGAGGAAGAAGGAAGGCGAGAAGGGGTAGAAGAAGGAGCAGAGGCTGGGGCAGATGGGCATGTCTCGGACCAAGTGACAGGCGGTTGAGGCAGACGAGGACTAGAGGCAGGAGCGGGCTCTCCAGTAGTCTGAGAACAAGTGATAGGAAAAGTCAAGTGGACTGAGGGGCGCTATGAGAGACAGGGATGAGTGTTAGAGGAGGAAGAGCAGAGAGTTGAAAGGTGAGAAAAGCATTCTTGGAGTTGAAGAATCTCGGTCAGTTCCTGGATTTGGGAGATGAGGCGAGTCTTCATGTCTAAGAAAGAAGGTGGAAGGGCAGAGGCGATGTCAGGAGGCAGGGGAGGGGCAGACGACAGTGTTAGGGGAGGCCAATCTTCAGAATGATAACGGGCCGCTTCCTCTTCAAAGGCGGCAGCATCACCAGGGTCGAGCGGTTCGGGAATTGTGAGGAAGGCAGCGGGGACAGAGGGAGAAGAGGTGGGTTTTATGGGCGCAGACGGTTGGCGGAAGACTGGAGTGCAGAGAGGTTTAGAAAGGCCCTTCTCTGCAGCGGAGAAAGGGTCATCATAGGGAGGAGGATGATGACAAGGGGAAGGAACCAGAGAGACCTGTGAGGGGAGAGGTGGATAGAGGGGAGAAGAGGGAGCAGCAGCAGGCAAGGGCGGAATCTGACAGTCCTCCTGTGGCATATCAATGAGAGTAAAGGAAATAGAGGCCTGAGATGGAGAGCGAGAGGCCAGAATGGGAAGGGGGACGGTACCCAGGCCAGGACTGTGAGAGACAGAGTTCTGCAACTGAGAGGAGCTGACGTTTTCCCGAATCGGAATCAGCACCCTCAAGAATGTCTCGGATGAGACCCCAAAATGTAAAGATCGTTGCCGTGACTGCTTTGTCTCCTTCAAGTTTTATTTTTTCATTAAGTTCACAACCAACCTTCTGCCATTTCTTGGGGTGGATAACTAGCCCATCAATCATAAACCAAGGACATGTCTCATCAATAAAGATGAAAAATCTTACCAAGTCCTTTTTTTTTACCCTTATGCCCCTCTCTCTGAGAGCTTCTTTTAAGTCCTTTATAAAGCGGACTTCTTTAGACATGGAATGGCCCATTCTTGAGATGTCTAAGACGGATGACTTACCTAATGACTTGAGCAACCGGGCGAGCAGCATCAGTCATGAACCTGGGTTCCATCGCGATCTTAATCCATCCGGGAGGTGACCCGTGCCTCGAGCTCCACTTCGGGTGCCACCTGACCTGGCCTGCAGGTCACGTTATTCCGGGGAACGAGGAGGGTCACAACCTATGAATAAAGAATGGGCGAGAGAGACGACAAGACTCAAGGAAGCATTGCTTGTCAAGAGCCGTTTACTTAGTGCAGCCAAGCATATTTAAAGCAAAAATCTTGGAGGGGAGGGGAAGAGGAAGGAGGGAGATGGAGGGTTATAAATTCTTCTGGGGTTGAGCTCCGGTGTGACAGGTGAGGAGGGGGTGGATGACAGGTGGAGAGGGGGTGGATTTCTGTGAATGTTCTTTTCCCAGGGCCAAGCTGGATCCTTGTGATTGTCAGGCAGGATGTTAATCTCAGGGTTTACATCCTTGTGATTGTCAGGCAGGACGTTAATCTCCAGGTTCTCAATTAGCTGGGGCAGGATATTTATCTCAGGGCTCTCATGGTTCCCAACACAATAGTAAGGACATGGCAGTGGCTTTAACAAGGTTCTTATCTACAAACAGCTGTAAGTGTTCTCATGCTTTGCTGTAGACATAAAGCATATGTTAGGTCTTTATTTTTAAAATTTCCGCAGTACAGTAAGAAGATGCTTCTGTACTCTCTAGTTACTGAAGTGCTTATCCTGCATAGCCTGCCTTTGTCCTCAGGAGTAGCCCTACAGAGTCACTTGTCCTCCACCACATCCTGGTCACTATCAGCCCTCTGTCTCTTGGAGTTGTGCATCCAACCCTGACTGGTTGTAAGCTGAGAGGCCTCTCAGTTATCTCTCATTGGCCACTTTATAACCGAAGACCACACACCTCTACCTTCTAAATACTTTATTGAGCATAACCACTCAAATAAGCAAGGAAAAAAGCTGATTAAAAACAAGAATCAATAGGAAGTTTCAAAAGTAGTTAAAATTAACTGATTAATTATAGGACTGTGTTCCTGGGATTGTTTGTTTGTGGGAGATTTTGCACTTTCTGTATGTTTTAAATTTAAATTAGTTGCCAAGACTACATAAAGTATAGGCCCATATTTAAAGCTTCAAGTGAAAAATTCAACTTTCTGCTCCCTTTGTGTGTTCCTGCATGGTGTCATCATCTGGACCTGAGTGGAAGGTTCCTCTTTGAGTTCGTTACCTGCTTTTCAAAGTCTTATCCATACTCTGGCTGTGAAGGTAACTCCTCTGTACATGCCAGCTTTCATATGCCAAAGAGCGCTTAGGCAGAGTAAGAATCCTTCATTCATGAGAGATTACATTGTAGTCCCGAAACTGGAATGAAGAAAGTATTTTCAACACCTCAAAGGGAGCCTCCTGAGAATAATACTTCCTTTTTATTTTCACAGAATTACCAGAAGTTACACCAATCTGTAATTCCAATTTCTGAGGGGCAGAAAATAGATGTTACATTGCTTAGTTCATCTTCTGTGTCAAATATTCATAGAAATGATATTGGTACTTGGTTTAATGTTGTAGGTGATGTCTATAAACAATCAATTCCTTGAGAAGGGCCTTGCCTTCTATATTCCCATGCCTACACTTGTCTTTAGTTTCAGGCAACTGAGGCAAATCCCCAGATCCCAAGGTGGAAGGAAAGACCCAACTCCCTAGGATCATTCTCTAACCTACACATGTGAACGCCACCTCTCTCTCTCTCTCTCTCTCTCTCTCTCTCTCTCTCTCTCTCTCTCTCTCTCTCTCTCTCTCTCTCTCCCTCTCTCTCTCTCCCTCTCTCTCTCTCTCTCTGTCTGTCTCTCTCTGTCTCTGTCTCTCTGTCTCTCTCTCTCTCACACACACACACAATAAATGAATAAAGAGTTTTCTGAAAAGCCCATCACCCTATTTTCTTCAGCTTTATAGTTCATATTTCTTTTTAATAACTTGTTTGCACTGAAACACGTATGCTTTTCTTCTTGCCAGGGTGGTTTTTGGCAACTGTAACGGCATTGCAATGGTTGACTACCTCCAGAAAGCAGTACTGCTCAACCTCAGCACCATTGAACTCTACGGCTCAAATGATCCTTATCGGAGAGAACCTCGGTCGCCCCGTAAATCTCGGCAGCCTTCAGGAGGTAAAGAGAAAAGAGCAAAGCTCCCTGAGCTTTAAGTGCTGTGAGCACTCACATCATGTGACCCTCGTGTCTGCAAGTGCCTCACTTAAGCAGCAGCCCATCTGATTTGAACTGAGTGTGAACAGCCACGCCTAGTGAGAGATACAAGTCTAGCTCTTCTTCTTAATAATCTAGGGTTTTATTTAATGTCTGGAGAGAATCAACATAATGCTAGGAATATATTTCCAGTTATTACAGAGTAGAAATAGATTTCAAAGTTTTATTGTTTGGTTTTTGTAAGCCAGTAGTTGAGTTTTAACTATTTAAGTCAAAGTAATGACTCCTTGTGTGAAAGTGTGGCCACAGAGGTGATTACATACCAATTTAAAAAAATCTCTCTAGCATTCTTCAGTGTTGGCAAAGTATCTAGTGTTGATGTTAAAGGTTTTAATGCTGATATCTCTTAGAGCATAGAGTACAAGTATTTCTACCTAGGTATCCTGCTTTAGGATATACAGCAGGTGTTGGGTAAATATTCTCTTTATTTAGGATAAACAAACAGGATATACAGCAAATAACTTTATATGTATGCCATACAGAGTAGACTAATGAGACCTTTAGCAGTAATTGAACTGTGAGCTTAGTTTTCCTGTGGGCCTTCCCAGCTAGACTACAGGTTGAAGAGAACCCTACTTAGGCTTGGCTCACTCCTCCACAGAATCCTGGTGAGCACTGGAACACTGGGGAACTGTCTAAACATTCTCAATGGAATTAAAGTTCTCATTTATCAGGAGCAGTCAGAGGGAAGAATATTTACCCAACATCTGCAAAGCCTGGGCTTGATATACCACACCACAAGTATATACTCATGCCTACACACACACACACACACACACACACACACACACACACACACACACACACACCAAATTCTCTCAGAGATTGTTTAGTTACTCTCAGTACATTTTTTGGCTAATGATGGCTACCAAGTTTGTAATACATGAGAAAAACAAACAAACAAACTGAAAAGATATTAGGTTTTTCTATCATTTTGCTAAATGGTCATCCTTTTCTTTTCTGAGTTTGTTTCTTTGTCTGTGAGTCGGATCATTTTGTCATGTTATCTTCAGCAGCAACTCTGTTCCAGCCATGCCATCTAGTGTCTGTCTTGTTTCTTTCCCTCCCCCTCATCGCTCACTGAGGTATGCTGCTTGGGACTCCTTGCATGTGCGGCCTTTCTAGCTTGTATTCTGAATCTGTGAAAAAACTCCGCTCTTCTGTCATAAGTAAGTCATTTATGTCTTGACACTTTTGTTCTTTGTGAAATCACTGCTGCCTTTTTTGTTTTACTTACTAAAATACTTTATATCTAAGACTAAAATCATTATTTAGATTTCTTTCATAACAGCTATTTAAACAGTATGCCCCAACCCAACTTCTTTATAAAGCAAAGGCAAAAATATTTATTGAAGAATATTGGGGTGGAGAGATATCTCAGCAGCTAAGAGCACTGGCTGCTCAAAGTCTAGCAACTATGCGGTGGCTCACAACCATCGGTAATGGGATCCGATGCCCTCTTCGGTTGAGTCAGAGGACAGCAATAGTGTCCTCATATACATACATAAAATAAATACTCACATACATAAAATAAATAAAATCTTTTAAAAAAAAGAATATTAAAATACTTTCATAACAGTTTTTTTCTAGAGAACAAAAAATTCAGATTTTACAAACTTATAAAAATCTTGCTAGTCTTAAAATTAATTCCCCCCTTATACTTTAGGAAGTTAGTAATGAGATGTCCCAACTTATCTAAGGATAGCAACAAGTTTAGTTATACCATTAAACTTTTTCTTAAAATTTACCGCATTCCTACTTTATTCCATAAATCCAATATATCATTTATATTCTTTTCATTTTTTTAAGGAAGAATTAGACATTAAACTTATGAGAACTATTTGAACTTTTTATTAGTTTAAAATATTCCCCATTGTAATTATGCCTCACGTCATCATTATTTAAGCTTTCTTAATCAAAATTAAAAATTGAGGCCTGGGGATATACATGTCTGTGGTAGAAGAGGCTCTGTCTTATGGAAGGGAGGGGAAACAGGGTTAATTATTTTTAATAATTATTTTTAAAATGGTTCCTATAATATCCTAAGAATATTTGTACCTCTAATCCCAAAAAAGTCACTTATTTTCCATATAAAATTAACTATACAATAATTGGTATTAAAATTCTTTCATTGTATTTTCATTGTAATGTCATTCAATTAGTATTGGGGTGCATGCCCACAATTTTAGAGTATCAGAGACTGAGGCTTGAGGATCTCCTCAAGCTCAAGGTTAACCAGCTGGAACCCTATCTTAAAACTAAAATGGTAGTGAGTCAAGGAGAACACCTGCTTATACCACCAGCTCTCTCATACAGGCACACACAAACACATACATGCACACAACCCACCCCCACAATGTATGTGCACACCATACATGCATGCACCATACATACAAGCACACATGCATGCGCACACAAGTGCACATGCACACATGCATGCACACACACACACCAGCAGTGGGTCTACAGACATATTGCTTGCTGCTTTCTTGCCTTTTTTCTTTCTTTCTCTCAGTTTCTTTTTCTTCTCCTTTTGTAGTGAGTTCTTGATCTGCAGCACAAGTACTATTACACTGTTCTTCAACGTTTTTAATAGGTCAGTTTGAATGGAGAATTGGATTTTCTACCAACAGATATAGCCTATTTTGATTAAGACTCTCAGGCCACTTAGGAATTTGCTTTAAGAGATAAAATACTATCATTTGAAGTTTGAATATGTTAACTATTACATTACAGTTGAATTGCTACTTGAGATAAAACTGTAAAACTGTCACAGGGATGTCAAGTGAATATCTGAGCCCACTTCAGACCTTCAGTTTATTGTGGATTTTTGTCTTTAGTATGAGTCACAGCAAGATTATCACTAACATTAAAATGAACAATATTTCTATAATTAAAGTTATGTGTACATGCTCCCTCTATTTTTAAATGTCTTACTGTTGTGTATTCATCCTGCCCCTTTTGGTGATATGGCATGGTTCATCAAAGCAGTTTATAGCTCTTGTAGGAAAATTAGCATCTGCACCTTTATGGGCTCTCTTTTTTTCATGTGCATGCATGTGTATGTGTGTATGAGGAAGCACGTGTGCAATGCCCACCTGAGGTTGTAGGATAACTTGTGGGAACTCGTTCACTTGCTATACTTTGGGATTCAGAACTGAACCCAGGTCATGAAGCTTGGCAACAAGTGACTTACCTGCTAAGCTCTCTGCCAGCACCCCTTTTAGAATCTTGACTCTGAACCTATTACACTGAACACAACACTTGTTATAATTTCACTTTCTATGGCTTCAGTTACTCACTGTTTACCTGTTCTGAAATACTAAAGGGTAAATTCTAGAAGTAATTCTAAATTATAAATTAAGTACTGCTTTCTTTTGGTATTATGCTGAAATCCCACTGCACAGGACATGAATCATTATGCCATCCTAATATACATGTTCTTGCCCACTAGTCACTAGTAAGCACTAGTCTTGCTTACTGCCTATACTCACAGTGCTGTATGCTTATGGACTGTTGCTTTGGGGAGTTGGGGAACTGTGGCTTCAAAAAATTGGAACTCTGATTTGTCTAGGCTCCAAAGATCCACAGCTTATTAGTGCTGGGATCTCAGATACCTCCCATCTGGCTTCTGCATGGGTCATAGGATCTGAGTTCAGGTTCTCATGCCTGTGAAGCAGGCACTTGACTGACCAAGGCATCTCTCCAGCCCCTGAAATGATACTTTATTATACAGTGTTTCTGAAGTTCTGTAGAACTGATAGTGCATTGAGAATGTAGTGTTGACAAAAACACTGAGAGATTAAAATCCTCAAAGTTACTATTGTTGTAAATACTTGTTACTAAGTATATTTTGCTTGTAAATTATCATTGCCATTTAGAAGTCTTCAGTTGTAGTCCTAACTCAAGGGTGCATGTGTATGAACAAGTATTTTGCCAGGTTGAATACAAACCTAAAATTAATCCTATTGTCTTAAAACTTTAAGTACTTGATTTTTTTAAAATCAGGATCTCTTAAATGATGAGGATTTTTAAAAACACTGATTCTTAGTCAGGAATGAAGATAGATAATACATAATTTAACCTATAAAACACATTTGATAAATGAAATTTGGCACTCAGATTATCTAAATTATAACCATAAAAGTTTTCTTAGCATCCATAGCAGTTATAAGATTGTTATTTTTTTAAATAATAGGAAAGCAGATACTGTTCCCATATACATACGTGGTTGTGACACCTGACTTCTGAAGCTTTAATGTACTGTACAGTTTCTGAACTAATCCAAACTTTCCAATAACCTCCTTCCTATTTTAATGATATGTGTGTGTTCATAAATGTATGTGCATGTGTGCTCATGCATGTACATTTGCATATATGTTTTGTGTATGTAAGTTTGTACATGTGTGTCTGTGTGTACATGTGTATGTGTACCTGTGTGTTTGTATATCTGTATGTCTCTGTGTATGTGTTTCTATTTGTGTGTCTTTGTATGTGTATCTGTGAGTATCTTGTTTGTGTGTCTTGTGTGTGTGTGTGTTTCCATCCATCAATCTATCTAGTCAGTGTTCCTTTCATGAACATGGGAAGGGAAGGTTATTTACTTGAACAAGATCAGTTTACAAAATACTAAACCAATGAGACATATGCCCTGCTCTCTCTCCCTCAGTAACCACTAGCTGCCTATTACTCTGCAAAGAGTAGTGGGGCCTCATGATCCCTTTCCACGCCTCTCATGGGATGTTGATTGGTCCAGTCACGTGAGGTCTTGTGAGTTCATGGGTCCAACAATACCATGCTCAGAAGACAGCAGTTGACAGCACTGGCTCCTAATTTTCAGCTCTATACTCTTTCTGCCCACACTTCTGCATTGCTCTGTTCCCTAAGCCTGAGTGGAATTAGTACAGATGTTCTGTCTAGAGCTGAGCACACAAAGCAAATATTCTTGTGTGACAAGTTTTGAGTCTCTCTCGTAACTATCACCCACTGCAAAAAAGACTCTCTGGAAGGCAGAGAGCATTGATCTGTGAATATAAACATAATTGTTTAGAAGACACTGTGGGGTCTGGTGAGATGGCTCAGGGGTTAGGAGCACTGACTGCTCTTCTAGAAGTCCTGAGTTAAATTCCCAGGAAATACATAATGGCTCACAACCATCTGTAATAGGATCTGATGCCCTCTTCTGGCATGCGGTTGTATACGCAGCAGAGCATTCATAAGTAAATAAAATTTAAGGGAAAAAAAAGATAGTTTGGCACTATATCAAATTAGCAAAGCAACAGTAGTAGATTATACACACACACACACAAGAGCAGGCAGACAATGTATATGCACAGATACACATTCATACATGCACACAGATGCGCATATACACACCTATGTCTATGAATATGCACCGAGACCCACATAAACACAGACATGTGCGTACACACACACACACACACACACACACACACACACACACAGTCACCTCCCTGGCACAGAGTTTTGGAGTCCAAGCATGAATTTCCTCCTATGGCATCATCCTCAATGCCAATTAGAAGTTAGTTTGTGTGGTAACCCCATGAGAGTTGCCACTGTTTCACACCATGCCTGGCAGGTCAGCCCTGTAGCTCAGAAGGGCAGCTGTGTAAGACTCTTGGTGACTTTTCCTTGGAAGCCCACATAGCACTGTCCAGTGCTATACATGCTGGCCAGCAGGGAGGAAGCTCCAATCCTGCTTGGTTTCGGTGCAGCCAAAGCATGTGGTCTTCAACAAAAAAGTCTTACCGTCTAGTTCAGGCAGGCATCTCAGAATAGCATAGCCAGTACTGTTTGGGGTAGGGGTGAGCTTCTGGCACTTTCCAGACCCACAGCTCATAGGGAGGCCTCTCACACATGATGCAGGCATTTTTGTTTAATAGTCTGGCTTCTGGGAGAAAACATCATTCAGCTCTGCAGGGTACCTGCCTTCACATTCTTTATTATAATTACTATTCATTTACGATATAAGAGCTTTCCAGGTGGCTTTTTCATGATCTTGCATTTTAGTTAATCTTTCTTTTTACCTTCTCATAAAATACTTTGTAGTGTTTATTATAATAATTTAGGACAACTTATAGTATGGATCATATTTAATTTGTATAATTCCTATTATTGAAAAAAGTCTTTGTTCTGAGGTTTTAATATCTAATATTATAGTTTTTAAGAAGGATACTGTATAGGATAGATAATGTGAAATATAAATTTAAGAGATACAAAATATTTTCTTAACTATTTTAAAATGTTTAAGTGATATGGTCAAGATTTACTTGAGGAAAACCATTTAGAAATTTAAGTTGAGGATTTTGGGGATTAAAAAAATCACCAAGCTTAAGTGTTTCTTCTTCCTTGCAAAATTTAAAAGAATATGTCATATGCCTGCACGTCCCTGGTGTTTGAAAAATCCTACATCATGTCTGGTATCCTTAAAGAACAACAAAGGACCTCGCTGAAAAACCCCGTTTCTACATCCCTTGTCCAGCGGGTTACAGCTGTATCAGTTGAATATATTTTATTGCCAGAATGTTCCCATTGCAAGCTCCATCATTGTCATAACATGTTAATCTGCCTTCAAGTAGTTCATAATGAAGTGTCCCCTAAAAGTAGGAGGCCGGTTGTATAAACTGCTGTGGGCTCATGTGCTCTTGGTTTGCCTTTCAGCGGGCCTGTGTGATATCACCGAAGGGACTGTCGTCCCAGAAGATCGCTGCAAATCTCCCACTTCCGGTAACCTAGTTTATCTCATTAATAATTATGATTTAAAAAAAAAAACTAAGATGGCATATTGGTATATCTTTTTATCAACACTTAAATTTACATATGAGAAACTCCTCACCTGTCTTAAAGTTTTAACTGCTTTAATAAGTGAGCAGAAACAGCATGTGCTAATTAAAACTTCATCGCTTCTGTCTGTTTAGAGTTGTATGATTGCTCAGCTAGTTCTCTTCCAGTTACAGTATTACGTATATTATTTGCTTCTCATTAAATAGACGTTCTAGTTAGGCTTTTAGATACTTCTAGATCTCTGTCTCTAGATACTACTGGCAATGGTTACTAGAATGGAGTAAATCAGAGTAAGGTTGGGTTTTTTTAGTTGAAAATTCGGTCTTTTGGTAGCTATTAAATCATATCCATTCCAATACTGTGACAGATTTTTTTCCTATTTGCACAATGATAGGAATCAAACACAGGACCTAACCCTAAATGTTATTAAAGGTTTCGATACATGTAACCCCAGGTAAAGAAATGGACTCTTAAGAATATTTAAAGCCTTTTTAGATTTGGGTTTTTTTTTTTTTTTCATTTTGATTGAGGTCATTTGTAGTATATTTACAGGCTTATTAAAGCAGCTCTGTTTATTTTTATTTTCAGTTGAGACTTCACATGGGCCATATATATACTGATATATCTCAGTAGTATTGTTTTTAGTACACGTGAGAGCCCTTGGGAAATAAAAGCTTGAGTTCGGTATTATAAAAGATTGAAGGTTTGCTAATCTTTAGTAAATTTAACTTCATTATTTTAATTAAATTTATTATTTTTTTACCTAGTAATCTTCATTAGCTTTCTCCTATAAAGATTTTTCTTGGCATAAGTAGCACCATGTTTAGGTTTCTGTCTTTTACTAGCCATTCTCTTATATAGGAAAGAATTATAAAGTGAGATGTACTGCCAGTAGTATTTCATATTATTTTCACATTTCAGTTTGCACTTGATTAGCCCTAAACTGGAAGAAACCTTTGTGTTTTCTTTTTATAATTGTTTTCTCTAGTGTTACACAAATTGATCATTTCATCTTTCAAAATTAGAGTACACTAGGGAGGGGGCCATTGGTAAGTGTTTGGCTCTCAGGAGATGTGAGGTTGTTCCACTGAAGCCACACAGAAAAGCCAAAAATAGTGATGTGTTCTTGTAATCCCAACACTGGGGAAGTTAAGACAAGTGGATCCCTGGGGTTTGCCTGCATGGCAAGTTCCAGGACAAGAACCTCTGCCTCAAAACACAAGGTGGACAACACCCGTGGAATGTCACTAGGGTTGTTCTGTGGTCTTCACATGTTATGCACATGCGAGTATATGTGCATAGTCCCATGCAGGCACACACACACACACACACACACACACCAGCACACACATGAACATGTACTCACACACACATGAGCATCCACTCACATAGGCTCTCCACACAGGTGTTTTGTTGTAAACTTCCTATTTTCATTAAACTCCTCAAGCTCAGAGGCACCGAAGTCTCCCCTCTGCTGCCACCAGGAGAGTTTACTGTGGCGCCAAGCACGTTTTCCCTCCCTCGTGTAGGACTGAGCTTTCTAAAGCTAGAGTTAGAACTGTAATGTGTGTTCGTGCTTCCTTCCAAGTGCATTCAGTGTGTTTCTGCTCTTCCGACCAGAACCATCAGCATCAGTATGCTAAGACCTGACAGCAGTGGGCAGTTTGGGCGTGGGACATACCACGCTTAGCTTGTTTACTTACAGTCAGCACAAATAAATTTGTTTACCTTTTCATCCTATGCCAAAACTTAAAATGGCAGATACATGAAACATTTAAGAGTAACACATAGTTTTAAATAAATGCAAAAGGATAGTTGGTTAGTAGGAAAACTCGGTTTAATCTTAACCTTGGCATGACTCTTCCTGTTTCCATTGATTCTAAGTCGTCTCTCCAGTTTGGAATGTGGAGTTAAAGTTGTAACCTCAAGGAAATGGATGATAAGACCTGAGTTTTTACTCTTAAATATAAACCTTGGATTTGGATGGCCTCTGCTTCTGTTCAGATGGTAGAATTCTCCGAGGAATCAAGTCTGTTCCCACGGGAGACCTGGCTTCTAAAACACATACATGTCAGTGTGCAGAACTGACTGACACGTAGAAGTGGGCGCTATGGTGTGTCAGGCTCCCTCCTGCAGCTTGGCCGTGTGTCTGTGTGGTGGTCTTTCTGTCACAGCCTGACTATCTTACTCTTGACATTTATAGTTGCTTTGCCCATATCCATTTTTACTTCCTAATTGAGAAATAAAGGAAAATTTATTATAATTTAGTTTTATTTCTAGCAAATTAAAGTCTAATGATAAAAAAACAGATTGAATTGACTCAAAAAAGTCACTTTTTTCTTATATACTTTTTGAATTTTTAGATAGGCGTGGCTAGCCTGGAAATCACTGTACAAACCAGGTTGGGCTCTGCTTCTTGAGTACCGAAATTAAATGTGACCACACCTTGTTTTGTTTTGTTGTTTTCTTTTTTAAAGTTTTTTCTTTTAATACCATGAAAATAACAAAAATACTTATCTGAAATACTTATAATGAGATAGGATATAAAGAAATAAAATAGTCAAATGGTACATTATAAATTATTAAAAACAATAGTTAATATTTTAAAAATTAGTATTTGTATAAAGGAAAAAATAATATGTATAAAACAGAATTGGAACTTAAAATGAGTTCTCATAAGTACTAAAAAGAGATCATATTTTAAAGTGTAAGTACCCACATGCCTTCTATGTTGACCAAAAATTATGCATGCACACAGAGGAAACTGAGGACCTTTTAAATATTATAAATAATCAATGTGGTCAGCTGCTCAGATAATTATTATAAAAGCTCTCTTCAGAAAACATGCTAGAGGGTTTCTCTTTGCATTTATTTTAAAATAAACCAATGGTCTGTCTGGAGCTGATGTCACTGCTGCCTGCGGCTGGATGCACCAAATAAGCAGAAGCGGTGCCTAAGAGGCTTGGCTTGGCTCAGCTAGCACCCTACAAGTGGGGCGTCCTTTCTGTGATGCATGTTTATAGTTGCGTACACAGAAAATAGGGCTCTGTTAGGCTATTTTAAACTAAAGCTTCGCACATAGCATGGTGTTTATATATGGCCTGAAGAAAATAAGAAATTGTAGATATCTAGTGTTTGTTTAACAATCTGACAGATTCAAATAAACTTAGAAACTTGTCATGTGTGGTCATAGAAATTAAAACAACCAGTAGCAAGCACTTTCAACTATATTGCATGTTTATGTTTAGAGAACACCAAACATTTCTCTTATATTTATATATGAAACTGCTATCCTGATATTAATCTTGATGTGAACTACATAAAATAAAGCTATTATTAATATCCATTTTACCATAAATTTATGAAGCCATTTGGTAGCAGAGATGACAATATTTTTAAATGTGAACGTTTCTGTGGTCATTATAGTCTTTGAGTATGTTGTATTTGTATGAAAACAGCTATACCTATTTCTAATCTGGAACTATTACTGACATCAGTGTTGATTTTATGATAGTTCTATGAGATTTGAGAGAATCTATGGATGTTATTAACAAAAAAGTTATGGATTTTTCAAGGAATAATGTTTGCAAACCTCTGTGTGTGGTTGTATCCTGCCATGTTGCAGGGTTTTTCTGGATGAGAATGTCTCCCTAGCCATAGTAAAGAACATGGTTTTGGGGGCTGCGGGGGTCAAGTTGAAGTTTTTGTGTTTCTACCTAATTCACTAAGGTTAATTACTTTGATTGGAATTCTTTTAAGCATAGAAAAGGAAATCTTTTTATTTACCTCCAGTTCTTTTTTATATATTTGCATCAAGCAGAAAAGCTTCAATCATTTAGCTAATTTGAACTGGTGACATCTCCATGAGATACACACCACAGGTCACAGATGGGTTGTAAAACAGAGTAGAAGTCTGTTGCAGTGGGGAAGATCATGTGTGCATAAATTTAAAAAGTACTACCTAATTAAATGGTGGCCATTGTATCAGAAGGATGCAAAGTATCAAGGGGATAAGGGGAAAGTGATCCCCAATTGGGAAGGCGGTGAGTAATTTAATCTATGAGATATGTTGAACTGTACTTAATAGGTGTCTGAATGTCATATTTCCTTTCTGTGTTCTCTAATTTACAAAGTGCAGTAAGATTTTGCCCAGTTAGTATGCATTAAATAAAAACTATCAGAAATAAATTTTCAAATAGTAGTGTCTGCTATAGAAGATTGTATACTATTGACTGCAGTACTACAACAGTCTCATAATTGAGGTCACCAGTTCTTGGTGGTCACCTGGATTTTAGTCTGTGATTGTTGCTGTGTTCTGTTTGTGACTGACCGTGTGCCCGTTCCTCACGTTGTCTTTATTTGTGTAGGTTCTTCATCGCCACACAATTCAGACGATGAACAAAAAGTGAATAATTTTATAGAAAAGGGTATAGTATCTTTATTTTAAAGTATTTTGTTTTCATTTATACTTAATTTATGTAGTTTACTTTGAATAGATTTTGACATTTTATATTAAAATATTATTTTCAGTGAAGACCCAAAGCAGAAAGTTTTCCAAGATGGTAGCCAGTGATCTAGGTAGGAAATAGAAGTTTTTATTTTGTTTCTAATCATTGCTCCATGCAATGCTAACCCAACACCAGAATATGATCTAGTGCATTGCATCTTTTGTATGTTAATTTGTTATCCCTTTGCTAAATAATAATCTTTGGGCTGTGTCTATTCTAAATGCATTTGGGAAGTAATTCTTACAATCAGTTAAATTGGGTTGTGGCTCTTTCTCTTGACTTACAGAATGAATTATTCTGTTAACTTTTAGTTTTGCTCTGTTTTCAAATAAAGCAGGGTTCAATTTATGCTCTAAATACCAAGCTTATACTCTCTTTTTAAACTGTGAATCAGTTTTCATTTGTAATTATACTTGGATATTTTTCTGCCATTACTCCCATCTCTCCCATATTTCACAGTCCCATTTCAAGGGAATGGTCTTCTAAAGAATGGCATTATCAGTCTGTGATCAATACTGGTATCAGGGTAACTGAGAGTTCCCTGCCAAATACCACCCCCATGCATAAGTAAAAGATGTTTATACTACTCTTGGTGTTTTGTACATATTTTATAATGAATGATCAGTCTAAGATTCTCAAAGTATAAAGCTAAAGAAGAAAATGAATAACCAAACTTGGAAACATAATCAAATAAGAATTTCATAGGTCACAAAAAGTGGAATATTTTGTAAAACTTTGAAAGTCTCGACAAAATAATATTATAGAAAACACAAATGCATACACACACATACACATATGTATATGTGTATATATATATATATGCATATATTCCCTACATTTTTATCACATATTCCTTGTTACTTTTTATTATTTTGGGGGTAGTTGGGTGTATATATTTATATGTCATAATGTTATGGGGAAAGCATTCATATGTGCAGGTGCATGCATGTGCACATACTTGCAAACAAAGGACAACCTGTGTATCATCCCTCAGGTGCCATCTACTTTTGTTTCTTTTGTTTTGCTTTGCTTGGTTTGAGTCATGTTCTCCCACTGACCTGGAGCTCACCAACTAACTGACTAGACTGACTGGCCAGGGAGTCCCAGGCTCTTTCTCTCCCCGCAGTCTCTCGGCTCAGGGATTATAAATGCATAGCACCATGCCCCCTTTTTAAAATAGGAATGGAATTCAAATCCTCATATAGCAAAGCAAGCATTTCTACTGAGTAAGTGACATCACCATCCCTACCACTTACACCTTTAATCTCACTAGGGTCGATGAGTTTCCCTGCAGCTGGAAGAGGTTTTACTCTTCCTCACTTTATATGGTTGAATTTTCAAAAATTGCTACATGAAAACCCTTGTTTTGTGAGCATTGTAAATTGAACCCTGTTTAGTTTTATATTAATGGTAAATGACTGTTCGCCCTGTGGTCATTCTTAAATATAGTGGCTTATTCTTGGGTAAAGGGCTTTTTTCAATTATTTATTCTTTACTGTGGTTTCATAGTAGTAAATCTGTTGGTAATAATAATTAAATCACTTTAATTATGTACTAACTCTTCGCAACTAATTTTTTCCTAGCATATCGTATCTTGTTACCTTCCAGTTCTGTCACCGCTGTTCTTTTCTACAGCAATTTTACTCAGTAACTTTTACAGTTATATTACCTGACCTGAAAGAATTTTCAGAATTACATTTGTTAATGTAGTTTCAATGTGACTTCTGGTCCTATGGCTTTATTTGATTTATTAATGTGTACCTTTCCATGTTTTTTCTCTTTCAAGTAGAGACATAACTTCAGATATTTATGTTCAGGTATTTAAGAAACTTTATGAACAGATTTGCCAGCTGGAGGCCATGTTTGGAAGTATATGGCTTAGATCATGCTCATCTCATCTACATTTTTCACATCATGCCAACTAACACTTATAGGAATGTTTCCTAGAAACTGTGTCGACTTTATTCCTCTTTCCAAAATTATGCTAGTATATGATTCTTCCTGATTATTTTTAACCCGGAACATTTTTCTTATGTCTAGTATCTTTATTGTAGTTTATAAGAATTTTATCAAATGTTTCTTTCTTGATATGACAATTGTTATATAGAAATAAAGGTAACATCTTATGGTTTTCCTTTTTCAAATAGAATCTGCCCTATATTCCATGGAGGAAGGTTTTGTAATTGAAATGTTCCATATTAGATATGTAATTTCTATATGCATCTCTATGTTATAATATCTATTTAGTAATAATTAGCATCAAATATGCTGTTGAAAAACATGAAATGTCAATGAACTGCTTAGCTAGATGAGTGTTTGCTATGCAACACTCTTCATAAAAATATTAAAACTTGGATCTGGAGAGACGGATCAACATCAGTTAAGAACACTTGTAGAGGACCCAGGTTCAGTTCCCAGCACCCACATCCAACATCCCTTTACACCTCCAAAGCTAGTAAGTATGCACATGGTACACATACATATATGCAAGCAAAGCACTAATACACATAGAAATTAAAATATTGTTAAAGCTTAGCTGTAGAAGCCATGGGGACGCCTTCAGCACTGCTAGCACACAGTATTCCTCACCATCCAGTCTGCAGTGCTCAGCCATGCCCTCAGGTGACTATGCAGTGGCCTTGTGGATCAAAAGTTGGAGCACAGCTCGCTGCTGACAAAAGAACTATTCTGTCCCTCAGTTTCAGTCACTGGAGAATGATTGTGACTGGTGCCAGAGATGCTGTGTGGGTCGCTAGAGGAGGTACAGGGTGCCATGCATACTGTAGCATTAGTTTTAAAGTTATTTCTTTGAAGTAATTATTTTCCACACAGTATATTTTGATCATGTTTCCCTTCCCCCAAGCATAGAAAATGAAGGCTGTTTCTCTTGTCATGGCCTTGACAATGCACCAGAGCTAGATGACCCAAGAGCAACTTTCTAGTACAATTATCTATTATGTTTTTTCATAACATTGTACCAGCACTATAATTTTTCTTATTTAATCATCTTAGTAATCTCTTGAACTGTTACTTCTCTATTTTACAGATGAGAGACCTGAGAATAAGTTATATGTTGGCTACATAGCCAAATAATAAAGCAGAATATGAAATACAGTGGTCTAGTTCTACTGTCTGACCTGTGGTATCTCTTAGAACAATTTGGTAAAAGCTATAAAGGGTTTATATACATTTATATGTATATATAAAATATACAATAGGAACATATTATGCAATTCATAAATAATCTGGCTATGGTTGTACTCTGCTGCACAGCAACCTGGGGAAGAAGGGCTCATAATCAAATTCTGTGCATTTTCTTTTATTACAAGGTTTTTTTTAAATAATAATATCATTTAAAATTTTAAGAGAGATTTATTGAAGGGAAAGAGTAAATTCTATCTGAATACCAAATCTTGTCCACCACCTTTGTACCCATTGCCTGAGCATAATATACAGTTCCTAGATGTCTAACTATCTTAAAAATCATACTCAAGAGAATGAACAGGAGCAAACTGAAATACAGTGGCCACTGACCCAAAAGCCCACCTCCTTCTCTTGGCTCCTTATTGGCAGCTAATCCATGAAATGGCTCTCCCAGAGACTTCCTTACTCTTGTGCAAGAAGAGCACAACACCTAAAGAAACAGTAGTGGAATATGATGCAGTAACACCGTGTGCCAAGCAAAGTTACATGCATGTAGTGCACCTGTAGTGTGCTCACCTACTCATGCTGGAGGATAAACTTCATTACTAAA
>NW_022196902.1:2220859-2237745 GCF_008632895.1 Mastomys coucha | reverse complement strand
GGCCTTGAACTCAGAAATCCGCCTATCTCTGCCTCCCAAGTGCTGGGATTAAAGGCATGCGCCACCACCACCTGGCTCATTACTAAAATCTTAAAGACAACTGTTAGTCATTTCCATAAGTCACTTAGAAACTGTGATCAATAAAATACAGTCCACATGCTAAGCACTATTTGGTAAGAAAATCAAAATTAACTTTGCTGAAAACTCATAACTATTTGATAATTATCCTGTCTCATGCTAGACATAGACTTTTAGTTGGATTTCATGCCTCCAGATCCATTTTAATGTCTGTGTGCCAGGAAGGATTACCAAACAGCCTGAGTATGTGAAGCCAGGATGAGTAAGATAGTGTTAGAGACAAAAGAGTAAGTACTGTGCCGCAGCAAGTCAAACACAGCTCTGCTTTTAATGGGCAGCACTCTGTGCTAGTTAGTAGTTTTTCCTATGGCATTTGTTACAATGGGGATCAGAGACTTATCTCTCCAGCCCTAGGACACAGAGAATCAACTGATGATTTACTTCTCAGTAAGCCCTGGAGTAATTCTGAAGTCAGTTTAAGTGAAGCGAGTGCTGTGTCGGTCATGTGCTCTCTTCATTGGTTATTTTCACACAAGTCCAGATGACTAACACAGCTTAAGATTTACTCCTTATGCTTCTGTTCTACATTATTAATTGATTAAAGTACACAGCTTCAATATTCTCATCCTTTTATTTTTCAAGAAAGAGTTAAACGGGGAAGTTAAGTGCTGCATCCACAGTCACACTCTGTGGTGCTGAGCACAGGATCAGCAGAGGTGATGGATGCTGGAATAAGGGTATAGTCGAAAAAGATTAAGCTATTAGTAGGAGTTAAAACAATTAATAAGAGTACATAATTAAAACATTTTGACAGTTATTACAAAATACTTTATGTGTGCTTTCCCCAGTATTAAAAAATGACTGGAATTGGGTCAGAATTGCTAGAGAAATATTTAATGATACTCATGATTTTTATATAATACAAAACTCATGGTTCTAGACAGAAAATTTTATTTTATGAGAAGGATGTGTTTGCATTTTTTTAGATACTCGAGGCTATATAAATTGTTTCTAGTGGAAATTCTAAAGAGAATCAAAGGAATTTAATGGAATTCAGAATTTTGTTGTAAGCAAAAAAAAGCAGGTCATAGGTCTAGTAACTGATTCAAAGTGTATTAAAAAGTACAGGACTTTTCTATGTCCACACTTGCTCTGAAATAACAACACAGAGACCTGGTATGTTTATTAAGAGTTTCAGGTGCTCAGCAGGGCAGTGTTGGAATCTATTCTAACCCGTTACCTGCTATCTCAGTCTCCCCCGGCTGCTTCTGCTCCATCCATGTACTCATGGCTACCCTCCCATGGCGACACTTCCATGGCAACCTCCTCTATCTCGTCTCTCCACGTGGGACCCCCTGCCACACTCGGATCAGAAGTCCCTGCCTTAGCTCCCCTCCCCAACTATAGGCTGATCAGCTCTTTATTAACAAATCAAATGATGGAGAACAAATTTTACACAACATTGAGACAAGGAGATGCTTCAATAATCAAGACAGTGCCAGTGTCCAAACTGCAACCAGATCCCTGGGCACAATAACCAGCATCTGAATACACAGTGTGCAAAACTAACCCCCAATAAAGTGTCAATGAAACAGTTATAATTATAAATTATTCATTTCATAGTATTTACTTCAAGAGGTATTTTTACAAATTATTTGTGATGGTTCATTTTTCTGTATTTATCTGTATGTTGAAATTTGGTTTTGAAATAAAAAGTTGAGCTTATGTTGATGTCTGACATTCTATATATTTGTCTTAAAGGTTCCACGCCCCTTTTTTTAAGAATATTATCACAGAATTGGAATAAGGAAGCACTAGGCTATCTACAAATGCAGACTGACGTGCACCCTTGTGTTTGAGAAGTGTGAGTTGGTGGCTCACAATAACTGACTGAGCAGAGTAGTGGGGTCTGGAGTGATGACATGCATGACATGAGAGTCCTTTAAAAGTTATTTTTGAGCTATGCAAGACTGATTTTTATTTTAAGTTTCACACATTACCAAACTGTTTATACTGGACATGTGATATCTGGTGAAAGCTCCCACGGCTTCTTTGAAAGTCTTTAGAAGACTGTTGGAGGAACACAGTATCTTCTAACTCTAAGGTTATTCTACATCAACTATAATAGCACCTAGGTATGGGGGATAAACAGCTGTGACTGTATTCAGCTATTCTAATTTTGTATTGCCTTTACCTCTTGTCTCAGGCTTAGTAAGTTGGCAGAGAAGAGCGGACTGATATGTAAATGTGGCCAGTTGAAGTATGCTAATTAGCTTAGTGAAGCTGAACAGTAACTGGGTGACTTCCTTCCTACCCCAAAGCCCCTCCCAGTCTACCTAACGCCTATTCCTAACACTGGATTTGTCGTTTTTTTAGATGTGGAGGTTATGTACTATGACTGGATTTCTCTTTGTTTACATGGCGCCCTTATGGACTAGCAGGGTCTGTGCTTTAAATATCTCCTAACCATCCAAACTTTAACCAAATGTATGCATTCATGTATTAACCAATATTTTTTTTTTCAAAATTTCACATAGGGAGCACTATTCTCTGACGCATGCACTACCACTAACAGAATAGTTGTAGCAAACTGACTCCTAACGTAAAACCACTTCCTAAGCTAAAGCAATAACTGATTTTGAGGATGGAAAGTGAATTCCATGAAGTTTGTGGATGAATTTTTAATTTTTCTATCATATAAAAATACCTATATTTATATTTTCTATAAATACATTTCATATAAATGGTTATAGATTAAACATGACATTTTTTAACTGAAATAGAAATGGAAGTATTAATATATACCAAATAATGGTTGTGTCATATATGTTGATTACACAAGTATTTTGATTTGTTTAGAGATAGAGGTGTGTCTTGTATTCTAAATATTAACTTTAAAACAATGGCGAGTACAGAAGCCATGGTGTTGGGAGCTAGGAAGACCTTGTGTCCACATCCTAGCCTGTTCTCATGCTGTTGCTTCATCTGCAACACAGTCCTGAGGGGCAACTTTTCTCTTTGTGGAAAAGTCAGGCCTCCTGTAGCCCTAAGCAGTCACTATGGTTAAGTAAGGAGTGCATCATGCTGCCTTGAAGGAAGAGCTTCAGGCATGCAAAGATTATATCAAGTGAGTACACACTTTTAAAAGTTTGGAAGGAAGATTTGTTTCTTCCACTCTTGATGTTACTAAACATAGTTTAGTTACCCCATCTCAACTTCGGAATAAAATTATTCACTTCTATCTTGAAAATCAGTTGCTATGACAAATATCATTCAAATATTTCTCAAAATTTTAAAAATATATTTTATTTTTCAGCAAAGATGTCAAGGAAATTAAGCTTGCCAACTGACCTAAAGCCTGATTTAGGTAAGTAGATAAATATCCAAAATAATTGAACCTTAATGAGAAACTCTGACAGCTTCAGGAGAAGATTCCACCCCAGCTCAGTGGTAGATCCCCTAAGTCAGGATGAAAATACACGCATGGTCTATAAGCACAGTAGAGTAGGAAAGTAGAGATCTGAAGATAGGAAATTATTGTAGATCATACTGAGTTAGGGCTACAATGACAAGAGACTCAGTCATTTAACACCTTTTGAAACAGTATTTAGGATACACACTCAGGAAAACAAAACACATATTCACTTGCCTCTCTTGCTTTTTTCCAAATAAAATTTAGTCAAACTTTCTTGATTATGGTTTAGTTTTTACTAAAAGTATTTACATCCCATCCATTCAAAACCCTATTGTGAATAATACACACTTAATTCTATACTATTTTTAAAATAGACAACCAGTTTTTCATGTAGAACGAAACTCTTATTTAAGATTGTCATTGTTGACTTTGATAGTAAATGAAGAATACTGTCTGATAATCCTTTCTTGTAGCTCATTCATTATGAAGGCAGTGGGAAAATATTCAAACGTTGTACTTTAGACTGTCTCATAGCAACTCTCAGTATTTTTTATATCAACAAATGGGATCACAAAAATCCACTCAGTGCAGCAGTGGTTCTCAGCCTTCCTATGCTACAACCCTTTACTAGAGTTTCTCACGCTGGTTGCTGGTGACCCCCAACCATAAAATTATTTGGTTTCTACCTCATATCTGTAATTTTGCTACTATTATAAATTGTAATGTAAATATCTGGTATGCAGGATATCTGATATGCCCCAAAGGAGTTGTGACCCACAGGTTGAGAACCACTGTAGTACAGGCAAAGCCATGTTTCTCTCCAGAATTTCCCTCCCTGAAATGTCTATCTTAATTGAAGAAGTAGCACTAAAGGATGCTTTTGCTGAGCGTTGTCTTAGAGATGACTGAGTTGCCCCACTCATTCCTCCTCCCAGTTATTAACTAGATTCCTTGTCAGGCTGAGGTGTTGGTCATGTTCAACACTAATTTAGCATCTCTCTCTCTGCCTGCCATTTCTCTTACCACTTTTCTACTGAGAGGAAGCATGTGGTGATTAGTATAGGCATACTAGTATACAGCTATGATCAGGAAGTTCTGAGCATAGGAAATATAATTTAGTTGAATTAGATACTCTTAAAAGGGAGTGAAAATTGATCTTAGAATACAAGGTGACTCCTGTTTCCAGAAGATCAAAATCCTTTATTATAAAAATGAAAATCCAAATGCCTTATAGTTGTATGTGAGTGTGTGTGTGTGTTGTGTATATGTGTGTATATATGTGTGTATGTGTGTGTGTGCATATGTATGTTTGTATGTCATTGTCAAAGAATAAGTTTAATTGAAAACATTTATGTAAAACTGTAAAAGTATGATTTATATCTACAAATATGAAAGTCATAATTTGAACCTAAGTATTTTTTATGCTTACTGTGTAATTTCTTAGGCTTACCATGTACATGTTTACTCTAGAAAAGTATCCAGGATTTTCATCACACAATTGGAGAGGCTTGTGGTTTCAGTAACAATAAACATTGCCAGTTAAACTGTAAGCTGACTGTCTTTTAAAGCTAGATCTCTCTCTCTCTCTTTCTCTCTCTTTCTCTCTCTCTCTATATATGTGTGTGTGTGTGTGTGCATATATGTACACATACATATATATGCACATTACAGTCAACTATTTAGTGACATTAAAGTATCAACATATAAAGTGTATATTATATGTCACCACTATATCCACTATACCATTTAGTCTGTGTGTCCATCTTTCTTTTACAGGCCTCTTTAATTACTTGTTAAATGATACCTTTCGAGGCGATAATGTAGTTTAAATAAGAATGATAATATGTAGTATTATGATCATAGCTGGCATTTGGCAAACTGGCAACTTTTATCTTCATAACTTTTAACTTCATAGTCGGGCTGTTCACCATTGTGTAGTAGTGCACACCTGTTATTTCACTCTCAGTCACTCAGGAAAAAAAAAAATCGAGAGATTTGAAGCCAGTCTGGTCTACACACTGAGTCTGTCTCAAACAAGCAAGTGAATGAACACTTCTGTTTTGTTTAGCTTATACACTTTCTAAAAAGTCACACCACAAGACCTGTGCGATCTAACTTAATAGGGAGAAGTGGAGTTGTACTTCATGAAATACTGAAACTTTTGACTTACTTAATTCTAAGTAGATGATAAAATAGGTAACCTATATCCGTCATGTTGGAACTTAGTTGTTAGTCAATGGAGCATGAGGAGTTCCTTTGATGATTGGCAAATCACATAATAAAGCTGTTGTAGCTTAATATTTTGATGTTAAATTAGTTCATTAAATTAATATGCTCTATACTTATGGCTTTGAATTAACATTTAAAATATAAATTATTGTTAATCTATAATTTTTAATAAATATGACATATTTTCTACCTGTTAGTTTACTGAAACTTCTATTACCAACTTTTCTTGTATCATTACTTTCCATTGTTATCACCAGGGCACAATTAATATTGTCTAGGCTTTATATGTATTGTTTAAACAACAAAATATGTTATTGGAAAATATGCTTAAATTTTAATTTTAAAAAGTAACTTGAAGGTTTTCAAAAGTTAATAAATTTTATAGTCAGTATCATTTTATAAACTCATCCATGAGTATAATATTTGTTGATTATAGAAAGTTTCTTTTACAGTAAGAATTTTAGTCATTTTGTGTTACTATAACAAAAATACCCAAGTTGTTAACAAAGAGCTTATGTATTAGTAATTCACATTTTAAAGGTCTACCTGCATGATACCCTCATCGGCTTGTCTCTGGTCAGGGTTTTCTGGCTGTATTACATCATGATGTATAGCATCATGGTCAGAAATTATGTCAGAGGGACAGGTGACATGGCAGCAAGGCCAGAAGTGAAACAGAGTCAGAGGCCAGCCCTTCTTGGTCAACTAGACTATGGTGACTTGAGAACCTCACACGTGTCTTCCGTGGCTGGTGCTGCAGTGGCATGCACCTCCCCTGGATCCTGCCCATAGTGATATGTCATAGTGGTATTGCCATCCTGAAGAGTGAACTTCCACACGTCAGACATCATAGCCGTTGCCTTTTCTCCACATTATCTGTAACAGAAGCACAGAATGTTGAACAGGAGAATGCATTTAGAAACTACAGTTAGATGTGACCCTCACTAGCATCAGCTATCATCAAAATTGTGTTACATAGAATTATTAAGGGCATATTTTTAATTTATGAATCTAAATTTGTTTGCAGGAAGTTTGTGGGTGTATAAAGATTGAGTAATACCTTTTTATATTACTAAACTACACCTTAGAAAGCTTTTTTGTCATTTTTACTAATGACACTTAAAAAAATATTGAAAGCTATGATTTCAAAAGTGTAGTGTACTAGGTTTGATTTTTAAATGTTTCTGGGAATTTTAATATATCCTAATGGCAGTGTTGAACAGAATGTCTTAAGCTGTCAGTCATAGTTCCATCTTCAGTGTTTATTGAATAAACTTTACAAGTGAAGCTCTTGGACATTCTACAGAGCATCAAAAGCCATCCTAGAGTAGGAGGTAAGATAGGTCTAAAATAACTGGCGACTGCTGTTTCATGACAATTCTGGAAGAGAACAACTCTCAATAGCTATAGATCCAAAGGCCAGAAGACCTCTGTGGCTTAGAAGTCCTGATAAATCCACTTAGATTGCAAGTGTTGTTTGGTACAAAAGGGTTGGATACAAGGACCAGAAGATCACAAGACTTAAACACGGGCTTTGTTTGTTCTGGGAGCATCCCGGCCTGGAGCGGCTCGAGATGAGACACAGAATAGAACTCTGGTATGGCTTTAGACTGGTGGTCTCCGGACATCCTAGCTCCCTAACTATACTGACATGCTGATAACTTCTAAAAGGTCTTAACTTTCTTACTCTTTCTGAAGGTAAAATGCTGCTGGCTTAGACATTGACACCTGTAGCCTAGCAGCACGGGATTAAGTAATGTGGCCTTTGTTCTATCTAGTCAGGAACTGCGAGGCTCTAACTTGCAGCCTGTTAGTCAGAAGTCCCAGGAAGAAAAGGGGACACTTTGAAAAGTGATTGTAGCATTTATTTCTAAGTTGTAAAAATGTTCCTATGAAAACTATCTAAGAAAAAGGGGCAAAGCAGAAATACTCTTAAGTGAGGCAGGGGAAAAATTTTTCCTCTCATTCTTCTCTTTGGAGCAAAACTATTGAACCAGGAGAAGAGAATAATGCTTGCAGAAGGAAAGACTTTTACATAAGCAAATATGCATAAACTCTCAGGTCAATTCACATATAGATTCAGGAATGTGATTTATACATTACCATTCAAACCAGTTGGGCTCAGTTTGCATGCGTTCTCACAATTACGTACTTACACACACATATGCATGTGTTCTCACAATTACATACTTACACATACATATCCATACTTACATATAAATTTGGAACAAAAGACCAAACACTAGTGCAGAAAGAACTCACTCATTCTGGGTGAAATATAAGCTCCAATCTTTATTGCATACAGAAAGAAAAAGCTTCTACTCTTTTAATGCTAAATGAATTAAACCCAAGTTTTTTAAGAAGCTTTTTTCCTTTAATAAGACTAAGCCTGCCTTGTTATTAAGAAAAGACCTATTCTGTCCCATGGTACAGGAAGCCTGCCTGCTCCTTCTGCTCTCTCTATAGCTTCTTCTTTTTTCCTCTTTCCCTCTGCATTCTGCACATTGCTCTGTTTCTCAGTTATTCCACTCTGCATTCTCCTTCAAATCTTGCTCTCTCCTCCTGCTCTGATGTCACAATAATGCTCTTACTCACAATACCTTTTCTCCCAATGCTTTGCCTGTACTTCTAAGTTCTTCTTGAATTCAATTCTGTCTAAAAAGTGTACTGTCTTAAAAACTTCTCTTCAGCTCCATTCTGACTCTTCTCTTTGTCCTCAGACCTTGTATATCTTTCAGAATACATGATTGCATGTTAAAAAGTTCATCACAAGTTCACACATAAAATCAAGTCATAAATTAAAATAGAAGTTTATAACAAAGAATTTTTACATGCATTTCCATTAGTAGTAAATATCTGGCTAAACATTCATCACCTGTCACAGCTCCATAGGTTCATTGAAAGTTGAAAATCATAACTAAGTTATTAGTGAAGTTTTATATAGATAAACCCATCTTCTGTCCTAGCACCCTATAATAAATAATAAATTGCTACTTCCCTTATGACCTTTAGGTAATGGTTTTACAACCGCTTGGAATGTGCTCTGAGTAGTATAAAGTCTGGCTACTATCTAGAAGCAGTTAACTAGTGACACATGGGAGAATGACAGAGTTCTCACTGCAGTTTTGACTATCAGAAAAGGACCTAATAGCAATCCCACTATAAAAGAACTTAGTAAATACTGACATAATTTTAGGAATTCTTATAGGATCATCATTAAGAATTAAATTACCTATTTGTCTATATAGCATCACTACAAGACAGTAGTACATCTTTGTAGATTTGCAGAGATCTGCTCAAAAGAGTGGGCTAATACCTAGTGATTGTCATATATGTTTAATAATAACAGGAAAACCATATTAATAGCAGGAATCTTTCCAAAAATGATTTATTCCTAGGCCTTGCCTATCAGAGCTTCATTGTAGGTATTAATCTAAAGCGAAGACATCTCAGGAAGATCACCTGGTAGTCATTACCTTGTCCTGGGATGGCTCCTAACATGTTTGGGGAAAAAAAAAATCAGAAGCTTCTGTTTGGATTCTATAGCAAACTGAAAAGGAGACAGAACCACAAAGTTAAGGTTTGATGTGAGGGTTCTGGACAATCTTATTAAGACTGAGAATATGGCTAAATAGACAGGTAGAAGCTACTGGGAGAAGGGGCAGGGTTAATCACTGCAATTGAGTCACAACTGTGCCATGTAAAGTTGAGTTCTATTGGCAGTGAGACCAAGGTGGAACCATCGGACTCGTTACATGAAGAGGAGAATCTGTGTTCAGAATAACAGAACTAGATTAGTGACAGAAAAACAAGAAACAGGCCTCCCAGCTCCTGCAGCAGTAAGTGGAAATGATGGGACCAGGTCTCATGTTTGCTCCTTAAGATAACCTGAATATCCTAATGTCAGTAGAATTTAATGCTTTGTAAATGATATAATTCCTTAGGAGACAAAGCAGAAAGCATTTGGTAATGCAGAGAAAAGAGCCAAAACTTGTGATGTGATCAAAAACAAGAATCTAGTGGAGAAAAATTAATGAGTATGATCTTAAAATAGCTACGTCAGGCTCGGCAGCTAAGAGAGGTTGCTCTTAGAGAGGAGCTGGGCTTAATTCCCAGGACCCACCCAGCATCTCACAGCTACCCATAGCTCAGTTCCAGGAGCCTGAACCCTCACACATGCATACCTGCAGGCAATACACTAATGCACGCAACATTAGAATTAGAAAGTGAAATAAATCAGCTGCACCCTTCCAGACAAGCTTTTCTAGAGAAATGTGCATGGCACTAAATCCACAGGCAGATGCCAGTTACATGCTCTGAGGCCACACCTCTTACATGAGTGCTGTTTGTGGGCAAGAAAGTCGGGGCTACCTTCTCCTCGTTTTTGTGGTGTTCACGTGGACAGACTGGGAAGCAGAAGTGGTTCCACTTCAAGCACTTTCAGATGCACTTTGCAGATGTAACAACTGCAAAGTGCATGAATTATGAATCGTGATGCCAAGGATATAAGAGCTCCATGAGAACAGTTGGTGCCAGCACCAGTGGACAGTTTCTTTAGTCGCTGCCCTCCTCACTTCTGAAAACTATTTATGTATTTGCATTTTACATTTAAGCAAAGGGGAAATTTTATGGACATAATTTTTTTCTTTCTTTTCACCTGAAAGGACATTAAAAGCTTCATTTAGTGTAACAACAAAAAGTGTGGTATTTTATGAACTAAGGCAGTCCCACATTTTAAATCATTTCAGATATAAAAGACAATTCCTTCAGCAGATCTCGGAGTTCAAGTGTAACCAGCATTGACAAAGAGTCCCGGGAGGCCATCTCTGCTCTTCATTTCTGTGAGACTTTCACTCGGAAGGCAGACTCTTCCCCGTCTCCATGTCTGTGGGTGGGAACTACAGTGGGAACTGCATTTGTCATCACGCTGAATCTCCCTCCGGGGCCTGAGCAGAGACTCCTTCAGCCAGTGATTGTGTCTCCAAGCGGTATGTATGACCCAGTGCAGTGTGCAGATGTTTGTCCCATGTGAGACATCCTCTGGCTTCATTAGAAGCTTCAGCTTTTCATTTACAGATCTAAGCACTATAAAGATTAATGATATTAGTGATAGTTTTTGATGGTTTAAGAAGTAAATATTCGCCAGGCAGGGGTGGCGCACGCCTTTAATCCCAGCACTTGGGAGGCAGAGGCAGGCAGATTTTTGAGTTCAAGGCCAGCCTGATCTACAGAGTGAGTTCCAGGACAGCCAGGGATACACAGAGAAACCCTGTCTCAAATAACCAAAAAAAAAAAGTAAATATTTTAGAGCCATGGGAAAGGCTCAAATAGTAAAATCATTTGCCACTCAAGCCTGCTAACTTGTATTCAGTCCTCAGAATTCAAATCAATAGCTTAGAGCAGTTGATTCACGTCTGTAACCGTAGCACGTTTGTGTCAGGGTAGAGGTAAGAAAGGGAAACTGACCCAGAGCTCTCGGGTCAGCCAGCCTGGACTTCAGAGCACAGGGAAGAGGATGCCCTGCCTCAGAAACAAGGGGCAAGAGAGCCAGTTCCCAGAGGTGAGCCTTCATTTCCACAGGTGCTGTGTGCACAAATTAGGGTGGTTTTTTTTTTAATTAAAATAAATTCTCTAGTTCTACATTTAAAGGAAACAACATATCATTCATTTATTAATCTGCAGGTCAGGTGTGTATGTGTGTACAGAGTTCATTATTTAATTGTAAATTATTGACATGTAATAATGACATATTTTTCAGACCACTGACTGCAAGGCTTGGGTTTTGGATTTTATCAGTGAACTGCATATCCAGTGTAGTGTTGAGTCAACAGATGTGTGTGGATTTAGTGTCAGAATTAGAATAAGTATATTTACTCTGAATTTGAAAATGGAAGTATATACTAAACTTCTACATTCTAGGTACTATATTGAGGTTAAAAGGTGCAATCTTGAGGATGGCATTTCTGGATGCCACGGGCTGCTTAATGCCACCTGCATACGAACCCTGGAAAGAACACAACGTTCCTGAAGAAAAAGACGAAAAGGAGAAATTGAAAAAGCGGCGACCTGTCTCAGTGTCCCCCTCCTCTTCTCAGGAAATTAGTGAAAACCAGTACGCAGTGATATGTTCTGAAAAGCAAGCAAAGGTCATCTCACTGCCAACCCAGAACTGTGCGTACAAGCAGAACATCACTGAGACATCCTTCGTGCTCCGTGGAGACATCGTCGCACTGAGTAACAGTGTCTGCCTCGCCTGCTTCTGTGCCAATGGCCATATTATGACTTTCAGGTAAGAGTGAGGCCATTTTGTGCTGGTGAGATGGCTGAGCAGGTAAGAGCACTGACTGCTCTTCCTAAGGTCCTGAGTTCAAATCCCAGCAACCACATGGTGACTCACAACCACCCATAATGAGATCTGATTCCCTCTTCTGGTGTTTCTGAAGACAGCTACTTATTTGTAATAATAAATAAATCTTAAAAAAAAAAAAAGAAAAGAAGAATGAGGCCATTCTGTAGCATATACAGTATTCCTGCTTGGGTCATATTACAAAATTCAGCTTGAAAAATACTGTATTGCTTATACACTGAGAATATGTTTAATAGTAAACAAAGATATGACAAATACAGATTATATTTTCCCTCTCTAGCTATATAAACTAAACAATTTAGCAGCCCCAGTGATTTTTCTTTTTTTCTATCATTAACTTTTTAGGCTGGCATTCAGAGTAGTGGGTTCTAAGCGTCCTGTCTTCATATATAGTGTCATTGTACCTACCCTTTAGCATCTATAAATAACTGATGCATATTACCAACAAATGATGTATTTTCCCTCCAGTTTGCCAAGCTTGAGACCTCTCCTGGATGTCTACTACCTGCCCCTTACCAACATGAGGATAGCCAGGACATTCTGCTTCGCCAACAATGGACAAGCCTTATACCTTGTTTCACCTACAGAAATCCAGAGACTCACCTACAGTCAGGAAACATGTGAAAATCTTCAGGTGAGCAACAAAACATTAGAATTTCTGGAGAGCTTGAAGGTCCTCTGCGGGTCCTCATGCCCATCCACTCTTCTCATGGGAGTACACATAGCACAGTGTGGGAGAACTCAGACTCCTATTGCTTTGTGTCTGTTTCATCACATTTTTACCCTATGCTAGGTGTCATAGAGCAGCTTTCCTGTACGTGGATAACATACTTTCCCTTCCTCTGTCTGCTCCTTAACACTGCACCCTACACAATTTTCCCTCTGCTCTCATGTCATTGATACAAACAACTTTAGAGATCAGGATGAAATCTAGAACCCACAAATGAGGGAAACATACTTAATTTGCTAAATAAAACTATCACAGTAGATCACTGATGTGCATGTTAGCTCTAAACTGCAAGGCTCTTAAAAGGAAAGGAGTGGGGGAAACCTGGATTTGGCAAAGATCTCTGAGCTGCAACCCCAGCTCTACCCCCGGCCTGTTGTAAAAACACAAACTGTTGACTTCAGAGTAAACTTTTTCTAGTAGTACTCTTCTAGTCTTCTGAACAGAACCACATAAGAAGTTAGGACACTCCATAACTATACTAAAACGTTGAGAATGCATGTTTCTGATCAAGCTTTGTGTTACATAAAGGACTTCTTCCTTACTCTCTGCATCCCTCTGTTTCCTTCTTGTCTCAGTGCCCTCAGTAGGACTGCGGCTCTAGAGAGTAGGGAGAGCAGACCACGCCTTGTTCCCCCATCTTTCTGTTTTCTGTTTAGTGTCACGTTGGCCATAAGTTTGTTATGTGTTCAGTGTGCTCCTTCCGGTGCTGGCCACTCCCTCTGGGTAGCCATTCCTCTCTCCAAACTTACTTGTCCCTTTTCCCCTTTCTGAAAACTGTCAACAATAAGTTCAAGGAAGACTTACAGTGTAGAAGTCTCTCTGCCCTCTTTCTGAAATCCCACGGGTCAGGATGGTGTTTATGAAAATTGTATGCTTATAAGAAAGGAAATTGATGTGTTTCCAGTAAAGATGATAACTCTCAAAATGAATCTGGCCCCCGTTCCACTGAATGCCTTGGCCTACAGGGAGAGAATATTCTTTCTATTAGAAGGTGGCCTGGCTGTCAGGCAAATTACCAGGTCTTCTTGAATTAGATTGAAATGTTTTCTTGAAAGTTGTCTTAGTCAGGGTTTCTATTCCTGCACAACATCATGACCAAGAAGCAAGTTGGGGAGGAAAGGGTTTATTCAGCTTACTTCCACATGGCTGTTTATCACCATAGGAAGTCAGGACTGGAACTCAAGCAGGCCAGGAAGCAGGAGCTGATGCAGAGGCCATGGAGAGATGTTCTTTACTGGCTTGCTTCCCCTGGCTTGCTCAGCCTGCTCTCTTATAGAACCCAGACTTCCAGCCCAGGGATGGCACCACCTACAAGGGGCCCTACCCCCTTGATCACTAATTGAAAAAATGCCCCACAGCTGGATCTCATGGAGGCATTTCCCCAACTGAAGCTCCCTTCTCTGTGATAACTCCAGCCTGTGTCAAGTTGACACACAAAACCAGCCAGTACAAGTCAAATAGTCACTTGACATGGCAGTGTAGTCCCAGAAGTTAGAAAAGGATCTGTGTCCCAAGCTAGCCTGGGATATAAACCAAGACAGTCTCTGGTACAAAAGTGACATCACCTTACTCTCTAAGCAGGCATACTGTCTTATCCCTAATGCAAACAAATAGTGGGAGGAATAAACTGCAAACTTGTCTCAGTGAGTGTGGCCTTGGAAACCAACTGTTAGAGCAGGTCACAGTGTTCCTGATGTGACAGCTTGGAATATGCTCTTTACCTGGTGAATCTCAAGGGAGTCATCGCCACCGTCACAGCATTTGCAGTGCTGACCTCATTAATTACATTTCTGTTTCCCTGAAGCATTAACAGTATAATTTGTTTTGACTTTAAAGGAGATGCTTGGTGAACTCTTCACGCCCGTAGAAACACCAGAAGCGCCAAACAGAGGGTTCTTCAAAGGCTTATTTGGAGGCGGTGCACAATCTCTTGATAGAGAAGAACTATGTAAGTTGGCTGATAACCCTTTAAGACAAAAATGTTCAATCATTATAAAATTTTTGTTACATGTATAAATTGTGCTTTTTCCTATTCATTGTAACAAAAGGCATAAAATTACTTTTCATTCTGTCCTCAATCAGGAAAATAATTTTCTCAGGCAACCAAAATCAACATGACTTTGAATAGCACCAGAGAGAAAGCAACAGAAGAGGGATAAAGCTGGCTTTATTCGTATGGGGCATTATTCCAGTACTGGGAGTTGAACCTTTGGCTTTACACATGCTAGACAAGCCCTCTCTGGCTACATGCTGTAGTCTGGCTTACAGCTCCATCCCTCAGGTCCTGGCTGTATCTGGAGCTGGGGGAAGGAGAACAACCTGCTTCCAGTTTCTTGCCTCATAGCCGCTGAGTCAGGAGCAACCAAAGCCCACTGTCCTGGTAAGGGTAGAACAGCCTGGAGCTACGCTTTGGGGTTTTTGTTTTGTTTTTTAAGTACTGGATAAATCAGTATACAAAGCCTTAAGATCCCATCTTTACCAATTATTATTTGTATTAGCCCTTTGTCACTGCTGTTATATGAAAAATCTGCTGATCTAAAACAACCTGGCTCACTAAGGCTTCTCAGCTTCTGTTCTATATGTAAGAAGTAAGCATAGTTTATCCTGGTGGCACCAGCACACTGGTCCTCATGGAGGCTCTGTTCTGCTTCTGGATGTCATCTCTAGTCCTTAGGGCCTGGTCTCTGTCACTGTGTGAGGCAGTGTCACAGCTCTGCCTTTCTGTATCTATATCTCTCTTCTTTGATTTGGTTGAGCTCACCTAGATGATGTAAGGTGACCACTCCAGGTCCAGGTCTTTAGTTTAATCACTTGTGTAGCTCCTTTCCTATTACAGGCTGACATATCCCTGCCTTCCAGAAATTGAAATGTAGCCATCTTGAGGAAGGGGACATTTTGCTACCTAGCCACAGTTATTTATTGTTAGAAAAAAAGATGAAAGTTAATTTTAGTAAAAAGGGCCTTGCCTACCACAAACAGGTTCTGATTGGATGAAGAAATGAATGAAGAGATATATGAATGGATGGGTGGACAGATACATGGATGCCCACATGGCCATGAAGTAAATGTTAACAGAAATTCAAAACTTCAACTGACAGTAGTAAAATGTATAGCACTTTGTTGAGAGAAATAAAAGAAGATTCTGAAAGGTCCAAAAACTGAGTTCATGAACTGCATGAGTTCTCCAAAAACCTGATATATGCCTGTGCTGTGCGAGAGGCGCTTCCTGGGGAGATGCAAACACACCTATCTCTTCATCCCGGAAAGGAAACCCACCACAGACCAAAGTCATGATCAGACCAGTGTCCAACTTGGTTAATCAATGAGTTCTTCTCCGGTATTACTATTAACTAAGCCCATCAATGAGGGGTTTTTTACGGGAGTAAGGATGACCACAAAACACAGCATCACAGGGCACTTCAGCACAGGTGATGACTACAAAGAGCTGCAATCCTAGACTCCACACAGCTGGATGCACAGCTGACCTCTTCTCTGCAGCAGCACGTCTGCTCCTGTAAAGCTGGAGAGAGGCTTAGAGACTTTGTCTGAGTCCCTGCCTGCCTAGGCAGGGAGCTTTGTTTACCTCCTGGGTCTCATGTGCCTCCCTCTCCATCTAGCAGGATGCTTTAATTCAAGGAAACTGTTGAACAAAAGCATGTGTATGTGCACACCTACACTTACGTACATAGATAATGACATTTGAATCTAAGTCCTTGCCCCACAGTGTGGCTAGTGGTAAATTTATGCAAAGTCAGAGGGATCTCACTCCTTCTTTTCAGGTTATAGGCACAGAGCAGTATAGTCACACAGGAAAAGAAGAACGTGGCTGTATCAGGGTGGATAAAGTAAAATCGCCTGTATTCTCACAGAATAGAGGTTTCTTTTCTTTTTAGATATTTTCTCTATTTGCATGCCATATGATTTCTCCTTTCCCAGTTTCCCCTCCAAAAAAACTAAAACAAAAAAAAACAACAACAACAACAAGAACAAACCCCTGTTGCCTCCCCTCTCTCCTGCTTGCCACCCCACCTTCTCCCACTTATTGGCCCTGGCATTCCCCTACTCTG
>NW_022196902.1:2145525-2220849 GCF_008632895.1 Mastomys coucha | reverse complement strand
TTGTTCGTCCTAAGGGGCTGCAAACCCTTCAGCTCCTAAGAAAACCAGACAAAAATAAATAAGGCTGATAAAAAGTTAGTAAGGTGAAAGGAGCCAAGCTCTGTCTTTAAAGGTTACCTTTATTTCTCTATGCTAACAATGAATAATCCAAATATGAAACTCAGGAAACAGTTTCCGTTATATCTTTTAGTTCTCAGTCTATGTGTGCTGACTTCCTGAGAGAAGTAGAATGTGCTCTCCTACGGTTATATGGGTGCTCAAGGAGCACCTCAGTGTAGCTCTCCTCTGAGGTCTCCGTTGTACAATAAGCCACTTAGAAATAACTTACAACAAGCAAAAGATATTCTCACTAGAACTTAAGAGTGTTATTTAAAGAAATTAACAGGTATACAGAACACATCATGTTTTTGGGTTTAATCCTGCTGAAATGTCAGCACTGCTCCTCAAACCAATCTGAACAATCCCCATTTGACTCTGAATTTTTACATAATATAATAAACAGTTACTAAAATTTACATGAAAATAAGGAACTAAAGATAATCCTTCTAGATATAGAAAAATCTCATGTTTCCCTAGCTAATTTTCTTTTTTAATGAATACTGTAGAATTGAACTAAAAAGGTGGGCAGCTTCCACATGGCCACCATGATAGTTCATACAATAAAGGACATAATAAATTAAATGATTATGTGTGAATGAATGGCTTTTAAAATAATTCCTATGTACGCTCACTGTAATAAGGCATCCTTTTGAAATGTGTGGCACATATTTTGTAGTTTCTCTACCACACAACATCATGAAAGAATTCTTACAATTTTCCAACATGAAACTCTAGCTCATTATTTCCTCCTTTCTATGACTCTCAGAAGTCTTAAAGGAAAAGCAAAGCCCAGGAGACATACATTTCCCATCACAAAAGTTACTATAAAGCTGTAGTCTGTAAGACAGTGGTATATTGGCATGGACGTAGCAACAGAATACAATTCAGAGTCCAAAAGTTAGCCAATAGCGTTTTTAGAGAATGGTCTCCTCAAGGGTGCTGAGAAAGTCCACTGGTGAAATAATGGACCTTTCAACAAATTGTGTTGACGCACCTACTAGGTGTCCACATGGGTAAAAGCAACACCATGAAAGTTAGGTTAGAATAATCAAGGACTCCTACATGAGAGTTAAAGCACAAAGCTCTTCGAAGGAAATGAAATGTCTGTCCCCTCCGTCAGTCAGAGGTGACCAGAGTCACCTAAGTCACAGACAACCAGAGAATAGAGGAAGTAAATGATAGTTCATCCATGTGGGAACATTGTTTCAAAAAAATAAAAAGCAAGAAGATGATAATTCAAATAATACGGCAAACTGCATACATACCATATGTGATACCAGATAAAGTCTACATCCAGAATATACAAAGGACTCATAATTCCATATTAAAAGAATAAATAGCCCAATTTTGAATGAATAGAAGGTTTAGATTTTTTCTTAAATATTCTTATCAGTAATCATCAGATGTTCAACATCAATGCCATTCAGGAAATAATATACCCAAAGCCATCATGCTCACTAGAATAGTTGTCATCAGAAGGACACAGGAGCATTGGAAGAATGTAGTGAAACTGCAGTTCACATTGCTGGCAGAGATGAAGTGGCATGTCCTCTTTAGAGAGCTGCCCCCTAGACCTCAGAAACTTCAACATTGAGTTTCCAAGTGTCCCAGACTATGTCACAGCTGATCTATTCCCAGGCATATATACCCAGGGGAACTGAAAATACATGTTTAAACAAACACTTCCACAAATGTTCAAGGGAGCATTATTTATAATAAGCCAAAAAAGCAGAAACAACTCAAGTCCGTTGGTGAGTGAGAGGACAAGCAAAATATGGTGTACACTTAAAAAGAAACACTGTTTAGCCAGGAGAAATAACACTGTTGCATGCTGCCACACAGAGAAACCAGGAGAGTATCTCCAGTGAGAGAAGTCAGCCGCAAAGGCCACAGGCTGTGTGGGTCTGTTTATATGGAATATTTACAATGAGTAGGTAGTTGGAGCTAGAATAGAGCAGGACCAGGAAAAAGGAGAGTAGACAGTGAGGGTAGCAGGCCATAGACTCCTTGTGGGTCATGAAGACATTCTGGGATTGTGAGAGTGTGAGAGAGGTTCTGATTTACAGTTCAGGGAAAGAAATGGAAGTACAAGGCCATAACTAGACTCTAGCCACAGGATGTGAGATGTGCTGTGAGCTAGGAGTTAGATAATCAGGGCCTTGGCACTGAACGGTGGGGGCAAACAAGCTGTATTAACAAAAAGGATGGGATGGTTCTGTATATTTGAAAAGTGAAAACATTAATGGAGACAAAAGAAAGCATGTCCACAGGTCTGGGCTACCAAAGTGGACACAGTATCTTCATAAAGTAAATGTGGATCAAGAACATTAAATCGAATCTGAGATGTAAACTTAACTATAATATTAGCAGCTCAGAAGGCAGTTTTAGCTATGAGACCTATAGCAGCATACCTGCGTGCCCAGCAGTGGCTAGCTAGCCCTGCCTCCCCAAATTTCTGCTGTATGATCTGGGAGAAAGTAGGATGTTTTTAGAGTTTTGCTACTTGGGAAAGCATCTAGAAAGAGTTTAAAACCACACAATAAAGGCGTGTTATAGAGTTAAACATTAATGTTGTGATTGTATTCCCCAAAATTGTATTCTAATGTTTTTAATTTTTATTCATTTTTCTCCCATTCGCTAAAACCTTCCAGTTGGAGAATCGTCCTCGGGAAAAGCCTCAAGGAGCCTTGCACAGCACATACCGGGTCCTGGTGGGATTGAAGGTGTGAAAGGAGCCGCGTCTGGAGTGGTGGGTGAACTTGCCAGAGCCAGGCTGGCCCTCGATGAAAGAGGACAGAAGCTCAGTGACTTGGAAGAGAGGACTGCAGCCATGATGTCCAGTGCAGACTCATTTTCTAAACATGCCCATGAGGTAAACCTGGCACTTGGTCACCCAAAGAGCTAGAGAAAGAGAATAGGAAATGACTACATTTTTGTATATTCAGTTATTTCTACAAGCATGTACTTTGTATAATTTCAAGTTCCAGTTTTTACCACAAGAGGGAATCATACAAGAATCCAGCAGTAGTTCCTGGCCTCTCCTGAACTCTGTACAATTTGAAGGAACACACTTACCTTTAGGACCTTTGTCAGCAATGGAGAAGCTTTGCAGCTGTTTGGCCATGGCCTCAATAAAAATGCCACCTTTCTTTAACTCCTTAGAGTTTGAAACCACCTTGTCCTAAGAAGGAAATCAACTGTCTCTTGGATTCTTCCAAGTAGATCTAAATAACTCAAATCGGTTATCGTGTTGAATCTCACGTGCCTTGTAGACTAATGCCTAAGGAGAAGTAGTGGGGAAGCTTTTGTAGTGAATTCATGGACCTCAGAAACAGATGCCATAAAGCGAAGGGTCCCTAAATGAGGTCCACACAGCTCTAACAGCTGACTTTTATGGGTCTTTATTAAAAGTTAATCTCCAAGCTATAGAGATGGCTCAGCAGGTAAGGGTGCTTACTGCTCTTACAGAGGACCTGCATTTGGTTACCAGTATCCACACAGCAGCTCAGAGCCATCTGTAGCTCCAGGTACAGGAAATCGATGCCTTTCTCTGGCCTTGGAACATACAGAAATTCAGACAAAAAAATAAACAATTCCATGTACATAAAATAAAAATAAATCGTTAAAAATGTCTCGTATAAGCTTTAAAACCTTTCTGTAACCCCACGTTATTATTTTACACATGAGTGACTCCTTCATGCTTTGGACTTTGGCTTCTCATTTTTGCTTCCTGGACTGGCCTTTGAGGCTATCTTTTATTTTTGACCTTCCAGTCTCTATCATGTGAACATTCCTCTAGTTTTTCAACCAATAGGCATCTCCTCTTTGGTTGTGTTATATAAAGGAGACCATTTGAGCTGGAAGATAGTTGTCTAGAGCATCCTTGGGAGTCAAGGGACCCACAAGTAACCCAGTGTAAGCATTCGCCCCCAGTGTCAGGGACCCACAAGTAACCCAGTGTAAGCATTCGCCCCCAGTGTCAGGCAGGGTTTGTGTTGCCACAGCCATGCATAGCACAAGCACTTCTGCCACCTTCACAGCTCTGCACATCCCAGAGACAACACACAGTTTCCTTTCCCTTCTGCAGATGCAGGGTTAGACACACCAGAGAGGCTAATGAGGATGGTGCAGTGAGGTGTGTTCATGGACTCTAGAATTCAGATTGCCACGCCCAAGCTCAGATTCGCCATTCTGCTAACCTTGAGTAAAGCCTAGAAGCCTCTGGATTTTATTATAAAATGAAGAGGAAGTAATGCACACCCAAGGACTGTATAGAGCAGGCGAAATGCAGTAAGGAACATTTGATATGCTTTCAGCACGGGCTCAGGAAACCTGAGATTCCCATGTTTCTCCAGCCCTTCTTTCTCTAGCTCTTCAAAACATTACTTTAGTTCTAATTGAAAACACAGTAATTACCTTATCCTTAAGTTATTTGCTAGGGCAATTCATGCTACTTTAAATAAATTGAAGTAGGCAAGATATAATGTTGATTCAGAATGTTCCAGAGTGGTATGCTTTATAGACACCAGTTATAAATAGTTTTTGGAATTTTGAAAATGTATTTTTCTTGATGGTTTTGGTTTTTTGCTTCTTTCAGATGATGCTGAAATACAAAGATAAAAAGTGGTACCAGTTCTGACAACTAGAACTCAGTAAGTCCAGCTTCAACCAGAAGGAAAAAGAAGTTTCCTTGTTGATGTCACTGATGTACTTGGGAAAGATAACAGAAAAGGGATGCACACTGCTGAAAACCTCTTTCCCAGCACAATCATGCACTGTTTTACCTCAGTCACGCGGCTTTAACTGAGAAGCACCTCCATGCTTGCAAAAGGGAGCATATGGTTTGTGCTGGCTGTGCGTTGACAAACGGAGAACTAAGTGGGGTCACGCTGACAGATGAACACACAGAGTATGTTGACAAGTCCTGGAGGGCTATTCCTCGGATCATTCCTGTATTAAACTTTCATATGCCAAAAGACTTTGTGCCGTTGTATCTGCCATCAGTGTTTGATCCGATGTGGGGAGAGGATGTAACCAGAAGGTGTAAGTCCGCAAAGGTCACTTTGTGTCTGGACTGCATTGTGAACAGCTGTCTGCACTCCCCCTCTCTCAAACAGACTGCTCATCAGTATCATTAGTGAAAAAGCAACAAACTGTCCCTCCTCGTTAGACTCTGCTAAATGTGGGCTTTAAGAAATGAGAGCACACATACAGCTCCTGTGCAGGATCCTTTTCCATTCTCATTACTACATACTGTGTTCAGTTCCTATGTTTTCAAAAGCAAAACAAGGTGATATGTCACTTTTCATGGAAAAGTGCAGTGCATGACTGAGTTGCTCATCTTCTGGGAGTTTCCATGTAGTGGCCATGCAGAGTGGAAAAGTGAGGAAACCTCCATTGTGGTGAGGAGAATTCGTCACTGTCTTTTGTCCCTGTTCACATCAACTCAGCTAAAAGTAGACTGACCAAAACAGTTACTGGTTAAATTTGTAGAAAAGTTGAAATTGGCTAAGTTTTTAATTTTGCTTGAATTTTTATAAAATGTTTAACCAAATGTACCCTTGCATTATTTAATTAAAATTGCTAAAACAACAGCGTTTTATCATTTCAGTAAAGTGCTCAGCTCCCTTTTAAAGATGCCCTCCATTTGCTCACAGTTCCAGTACACTCAGATGATGAGCCAGTTTAATCTTAGTGCTGCCCATGGAAAACTGCAAGTATCTCTTGTCCAATTATCCAAGAGTCTAGTCTGATGAGCTACAAAATATCTTCCATAGAATACATCACACACCTGTACATACCCTTTTTGAAATACCAAAAGCAAGAAGAAAGGAAAGTATGTTGATGTCAGTCACTAAGTTTCTTTCTGTAACCAAGAGTGGTGTGTATTGGAGGGCGGCAGCCCCCGAGTGATTGGTTCTCACAGTATCATGGCAGCCTAGAGAGGAAGCAGCCTGTACTACAGTCAGGAGCTGTGATTGCTACAGCCACAAAGGAAGAAGGGAAGGGACACTGGGGCATGAACTTTACATACTGTCTCCTGTGAAAGTCTGTACTGAGTCACTGTCCTTAAGAATAAGCAAGGCACGGAATGCTGGGAAGTGTGGTGGCTTTCTGGTCTGTTTGATGAGTTAAGTTCCTATAAGTCATCCTCACTTCTCAGCCTGTCACTGGCCTGTGTCTCTTTCATTAATAATTCTTTTGTTTACATTTTATAATGTGCACTACTGGATATAAAAGTTTACATCAAAGTTTACTTTAAATAGCATCAGGTAAGGATTAAATATATGTGATAAAGAGAACTGATCAAGAAAAAAGTTTTTAAACTATAATCATTTTTTAAAATTTCTGAATCTAGAAAGTAAAAAAGACATCCATTTCATGTCTGTTCTCTGAACATTCAGCAATTTACGAATTGCTTGATTTGCATTATATATTGTCCATTAAACCCATGTTCCATGGTACCTCATTGGAAGAATTGGGTCCTTTTTTAAAAGTATAGTTTTATGAATATCGATAGTTGAGAGTTTTAAAAAGTTGAAGAGTACTAAGTACCTACCTAAAACACTGCTTGACTCTGTGTGGAGCCTCAGCTGTTTAATTTGTTGTGTGATTTGCATATCAGATTCCTTTCTACACTCATTTTAACTGCTGTAAATAGATGAATAAAAGTTGTAATTATTTACTAATAGAGAAGTAGAGAAGCTTACCAGAGTTGGATTTTATAAGCACATTTTAATTCATGATTTTAAATTATTCATTTTTTATTTTAATCTACATATTGTGCACAACAATCTAAGAGACCAGTATTAGAAAGTACAAAGTATTTTTAAATAGAGAAAATGAGCTTCCCAGAGTTGTTTGATTATATAAATAAGACAGTTCACAGTGATAACTGGCCCGGGGATGGACTGTAGGATGGAATGCTCTGCCTCCTCCCAACCCACTCCTGTCTTTCTGATGCAAAAAGCAGTAGCCACCAGCAAGCCAAAGTTTCAGGAACTTTAACAATAACAACAACAAAAGGTCAAAAAATAAAATATCAAAAAATGAAAGTGTGTGTATGTGTATATGTGTGTGTGCGTGTCTTCTCTGTACACTCATTTGTCTTTGATTCTGAAAATCAAGTATTCTTCAGTTAACTTTATTAATGGGAAGAGATTTCTCTGTATGTACCACATAACAAATTCATTTCATTTTGCAAACTAAAATCAGTTCCTGTTTGCTTAGAATGTTGTTATTTGAAATCTCTCATTTTGTCAAAATCTTAAGTGTTTGAACATGGCATCGCCTTAACACCTGCTCACATTATGGCCATACCTCTTCCAAAAACCAGTTATAGATTTAACAAAACCTGTTCCTGATTTGAGATTTTCATGGGAAAATTCTGCTACGTACATCTGCATATCATTGCGAGTATGCTGCAGTTTCATCCAGAACATTTCCTTAAGTCCTCACTTAGCACTTCTTGTGGGTTCTTCTGCAGTTAGTTCAGGTAGACATTTGTGGCAGCGAGACAAGTCTGAAAGAATGCCTATGTTTAGAATGTGGGAGATGCTGGGAGACAGGTGAGGAACAGAGGCGGGTATTCCAAGTTTTATCCTAAGTTCTGCATTCAAATCGTGGGCTTTGCTCAAGGCATTTCGCATGTGACATTAGTAAAGCTATCTCCAAAGGGTTTTTTGTTTGTTTTTGTATCTGTTTTTCTTTCTTTCTTTCTTTCTTTTTTTTTTTTTTGTGGCAAAGATTTATTTTAACTTGGGGGATTTTGTTTGTTTATATGTTTCTGCAAAATAAAGAGCACTGAACTTTAAACTTGAATTTTTCTGCACTTTTTAAGGTCATGACTTTTTATTGTCCTTTATTTAATTTGCACTTTTTCGGTTTAAATCAAGTGACACGTGTCTATGAGACATACCAAAATCGTGACTATGCTGCTAGCGTCACCTGAAACCAATCAGTTCTAAAACCTTTAATAGGGCTTTATCTAGCTTTTAAAGATTAAAAACAAGTGAAATTATTTGCTGTGTGTTTTGGTGGTCTTGATCTTTGTTGTGACACTTTCAGAGTTGTTTTTACAATCCCACAAAACATGTTATGTTTATACGCTGCTAGAAAATATACTTTTAGTTTTAGATGAACTTTTGTAAATGTAGTCTTTAATTTTAAAAAAGGTGAATTTGTTAAGCCAAAGTATTTAAAAAGTATGTATATTACCTATATAAAAGTTTATGTTTTACCCTTATAGTAAGAAATACTAGTATCTCATTTGAGATATGTTTAAGTTTTAAAAGGTCATGCATTATTGAAAAACCTGCACACCTGACAAAATACAATTATGTAGTTTAAAAAAAAAAACTCTGCCAAATATTTTCAAATACTGATCTTTTTTTGAGGGGAATGTCCACAACAATAATTTCTAGAGCTTTGCTGTAGCTTCAGCTGGCTGTTGGATGCTTTGTTTTAAAGTACACACATACACAAACACACACACACACATATTGAAAATGGTTTTCCAAATATTTTCTTCTACCTTTTTTAAAAATAAATTTCCAAAAATAGAAACAGAGTTTATGTATTTTTGTCAATGAAGGTTTTTTTTTTATTTTATAGTTTATAGAATTTGTTCCTTATCAGTTTGATACTTAATCAATACTCCTAGGCTTTTTAAATCTTTATTTACTTTGAAAAGAACACTCCTATGTAGCCAGTGTCCCTTCTGGTTTTCTGTTTGTCTTTTTCTCTTCAGCGTTTGTTCTGGGTTGAGCTTGAAGCCCCAATGTGCATCTGGAGATGAATGTGCAGTAGCGGAGCTTTGTCAGTCTCTCCTTGCTTGATACGCTGTGGTAGATTGCAAGCACCATCACTCTTGCTTCACAAGCTGGGAGGGCTCTGTGGACAGACAGTTGTTGCAAATGAAAGGGGCAAGGTTGTAGCTTAGCTTTTCTGAGAAAGTGAATGATTTTAATAACTTCCCAGTTCTGGGTCTGAAGTTACTGGTTTAGTTCTCCTATGAATTCAGCGCTGTCTTCAGAGTTGCTTAAGGGTGACCTCTTTCTATTCCTTGGAGGAAATGGAATTATACGTCTGCCGGTATTTTTCAGTGAGGCACATAGTTTAAATCTTTCTTGTCTATTAGGTATAAATAAATAGTGTCAACTCATTGTAGGTCATTTGACTCAGGCATTTAAAATGGGTGTAGGTTAATTGTGTAATTCTATTTATGTGAGTTTGGGGTTTTGATTTTTTTAAAATATCGTCTGTATTTTGTTATCTAAACTTTGCTTCAATTGAAGAGAGTGTAATGTGCTTCAGACTGACTTAAGATACACTGAGAAGTAATGCAAAGATGAGAAGTGGTGGCTTCATTTCTTTCTTTTTTTTTCTTCCTTTTCTTTTTCTTTTTTTATAAATAGTTATGTTATTCTTTAGGTGTGACCTCTGCTCAACATGATAGCTAGTCAGGGGTGTGGAGTACTGTCTAGTTACATTTCGTTTCATTGTAAATGTGTTTCAAAAAAAAAAATTACAAAACAGACAGACTTAGTTTCCTAGTGTTGTCCATGCTGAGGGCAAGCATGCTTGGTCCAGAATGCTAGCCTGTGTGTCAGCATTGTCTGTCCGCACTGTTCATCTCCTGCATTTTCTCTGCACTTGCTCAGTGCTGTAACTGTTTCTAAGATAATTCCTGGAATGTGCTTTCCAAGTACAGGTTTTTTAATTTTTAATTATCTGTGTAGTGTTTCATTTTTTAAAAAAGCACTATTGCAAACACTGAAAAAACGTCCTCAAACTTTGTAGTTCTTTTGCGTTTCTGTAACTTAATCAGGAAAAAAAAAACTGTCATCACAGCAAAAAGGTTCAAAATTAGGTGATGAAATATTTTTGTAAATAAATACCATTAAGCTGGTATTTTAAGAATGTATTACAAATTAATGTTTCTGGGAAATGTTCATATATATGTATATGAATTTCTTTGCTGAAGAGCTCTGATTGGACAAAATAAAAATACTCTAACTCTTCTGAAACAAACAAACAAAAAAGGCCCTTTTTCTGGAAATGTGTTTTAATGTTTTTCTGAGTTGTAGAATTATCACATTAGTTGAAGAAAATTAAGCCACCACACACACACACACACACACACACACACACACACACACACACACACACACACGAAAGAAACCACGGGCACATTTCCAAAGATGTGTTAATAGGTTGATTGATGAAAGTCTCCTCTCCTTGCTGGCCACATAGTAGGTGGGTGGGCTGGAATGGAGCCAAGAGCTAGATCTAAACGCACACAAATAACCCAGAAATCTTATTAAAATACTGGTTCTGAGTTCTTGCGTGTGAGCAGGGTTGACATCTCTGAAAAGCTCCGCTAAAAAACACTTGCATTGGTCTGCGGAGCATCCCTTGAGTAGTGAGGATAATGGATATCTCCAAAGTTGGAATTTTCTAATTGATTTGTGTCGTTACCAGTGTGTAACTACTTACACTAAAAAATCTGCATCCAATTGATGGATCTGGAATAAAGTCTCTCAGGGAATGCTGACAATTCTCATGCTTGTTTCTAGATTTCTGACTCTTAGTGTGATACAAAACTGGCCCACATGGGGGCAGTCATGTCTTGGACAACAATAGATTCTTTTTTATCTGAAAACTTATGCAACACATCATTTTATGTTATTGCACAGTAATGTAGATCATTTCATATTGGTCTGACTGATTATCAAAAGTTTTAGTACTTTCATACTCAAGTACAAATTTGAAAACAAGATTTCCTTCTGTCTTGGGCCATGCCTTCTGTTTGAGTGCCCTATGTAAGTGACACTGTGTCATTCAGTGCTTTGTGGTATAAAGATCCTCCTTGGTCACACCATTCCTAGGGAGTCTACAGGAAGATTCTAACTTTCTTCCAGTAGCTTAAAGTTAGTGCTGTCTGCAGTTTCTGCATCAAGTGTTGCCGTCACAGGTGCCCAATTAGAAGCGGTTAAAATGTGTACTGTTGCTTAAAACAAAAAGAGTTCTCTGAGTAATTTTCAAACTTTATTTCCTCCATTTGTCTTGCTTATACTTTTAAGTGATAATCACTCTTAAAAGACAAAATTAAGGCAGGAAATATATTTTATTTATTAAAACAAGTTTCAGCAGCAAAAAGAAAAGAGTTATTTGTTATCAAAGACATGGAAGGACTTCACATAACATGAAGCTGGAGTTCTGAATTAATATTGTATTCATTTTCCTCCAAATTCCACCCCCCTTGGGCTCTGTGAGGACTCCCCACCTCACCCTGCTCCTTCATTCTATCCATCCCTGATTGCCATGCCTCTCACTCCAACTCACACACACTTTACAGCTCAGTGACTTCTTTTAAGAAAACTTCTTTGCTCATTTAGTAGAAAATACTATTAATTCGCTTTCTTGGGGACTTATTCCTGAATACTGGGTAAGTGTATAAATATCATCTTATGAACACATTGTGATCCCTACTGCTTGAAACATTCAGACACTCAAAAATCCACACCAATAAACAATTAAACACAAGCTGCTTTGGGTCAGCATGGCATTGGAGGCAGGCAATGGTGTAGAGAGAGCCCTATGTCACTGCCCTCCGGCCTTGTCCTCACTATGAGTCAGCCAAATCATATCTGTGTTCAGAATCCCAGATTCCAAGAAATCCCGGCACTGAATACTAAATTAAGCTATTGTGCTCAAATCTGAATGAGAGGGTTTCATGGAAAAGCAAATGTCTAAATCCAGACTGTTGGACCATAAGCCCTCTCTCCTGCTCCTCATTGGAATTTCTGTCCTGGAAACATAAGGGAAAGGGTACTTCCATGAGAACTTATATTCTTCAGAAGTTCCTAGGTGGCTTGGTATGCTAGTCCAGACAGCCCGGAGCTACAGCCATGGTAGAGAAGCAGTTTCTTGCCTCACAGAAAATCAGTATAAGATCTGAACAAATATAACAGGATATGTGAGTGAAAGTAATTGATATACCTCAACATACATACAAATAAATTCCTAAAACCTTGAAAAATATTCTCAAGGTTACAAAACAGAACAAAACAAACAAACAGAACTCGTGGTGTCCTCTCCTTCAAGCACAGATCCCTTACCCTGACCAGGGCTTTTATATCTGAACCCTTCGCCAGCAAGGAAGACCAAGCTCATATGTGTCCCGTTGAGTGGAACTAAATAATACCGCCCTAAACGCTACACCATGAGTCACGCTTGAAAGTGTACAGATCTATTCTGTTTAAATTTGAATAGAGTTTTGGTGCATTTTTAAATGCTATAGAAATTAAATTCTTAAATTTTTATAGAATTTAAATTTAAGATATATTTCATAACCTTATTAGAAATCTTTTGGAAGCTTTATTTTCCTGCTAACAAAACCTCAAAATACATTTTTTTTCAGCTAATGGGAAATGAATCTGCCTCAGCTTTGAGTGAATGTGTTAAGAGTGGGGGCCCGTGTGTGCCAGTGCCAAGTCTGTCAACCTGATTATGCAGACCCCGATTTTGTTCTAAGTTTGTCACTGATGCTCATTGCCCTACATGTCTTAACCTCCACTGGTCTGAGTTTCATTAATTGTGAAACTGCTATCTACGCTGGACTGCCTTTCTTCAGATGGGACTCATAACTTCTAAGGATCATTAGAAGAACAGAATTTAATTATTGGGCCTTATATTTTCAAAATTAATGTGTGTATGTATGTGTGTGTGTGTGTATGTGTGTGTAGTGCATGTGTCTCTGTGTGTGTGTATGAGGGGGGGTTGAACAATGAGGCCAGAAGAGGGCATTAGATCCCCTGGAGCTTTTTTTTTTAAGATTTATTTATTTATTTATTTATTTATTTATTTATTTATATGTAAATACACTGTAGCTGTCTTCAGACACCCCAGAAGAGGGCATCAGATCTCATTATGGATGGTTGTGAGCCACCATGTGGTTGCTGGAATTTGAACTCAGGACCTTCGGAAGAGCAGTCAGTGCTCTTAACCGCTGAGCCATCTCTCCAGCCCCCAACCCCAGTCCTGGAGCTTTAATTAGAGTTGTGAGCCATCTGACATGGATGCTGGGGCTCTTCTTCTGGAAGAGCAGGAAGCATTCTTAAGCACTGAGCCATCTCTCCAGCCCCCAGGCTTTATCACCTTAAGAACAATAATTTCTTAGGAGTTAGATGAAAGAAATGTGTTTTGAATTCAGAAGAGTGAGTTTAGTGTATCAGGATCAGCAAACCAGTATTAGGATAGCCATGCTCAGAAGCAAAACCATTGATTATGGTCAAGGGTTCAGGATAGAGATGTTACCAACATACACCACAATTGGTACTAACCAAAAAGTGCTCATGACTAACATCCTGATTTTCAGTGTTAAGCCATGGAACGGGGCATCTAAGATCAGGTAGCAGGCTCTGATTGCTGTTGCAGGAACTGTGAGATGCCCATGCCCGTATACTGAAACGGCTGCAGACCTATATTTTTCTCTTTAATGGGGACAGAATAGAACTTGTAGACTTGGTCTCTCTAATAGGATGCTCCTGACAGCTACCAGCCTCCATCTCCGCTTAGGGCATGTGAGAGGTGGAAACTAATTTCTTTAGATTTTCTTTCTGTTCTGTTTGCTTGTTTGTGACCTGGTTTTGTTGTGTCTCCCAAACTGGCCTCCAACACCTGAGCCTTCTGCTTCCATATCAGGAGTGCTGAGATAAAGGGCATTCTCCACACACTCGCACCTTAATGGATTCTGTTTCTTATTCAACTCTTGGAAGTTGCTAAAAGTCCACAGTCTCCACATCTGTTCTCATTGCCGTTTTCCTGTTAAATGTTGGTCACGAAATACTCCCTGAGGACTTCTAAGTGCCAACACCTTCATCATGGCCCCTCCCTTTCTCCCCTTGACTGCAGCACCTGTATCTATATTAAGAATGCTCAGAGCTCTGTCCAGCAGCTCAGGTAAGAAGTTCTGCTGGCTAACTCTGGGCAGATAGACCCTTGAGGGCACTTTCTCTGTCATTTCCATTGAGCCATGTCATCACAGTATGGAATCTCCTCTGCTTGCAAAGGAAACTAGGGTCTTGGTCCTTCTATTCTTCCAGTTGGTTCCACCACTGACCCTCCTTAGATCTAACCAGGAACAGGCTCAGACAAACCCTATTCTGTTTCTCTACCCAGAGAGAAAACCATCTGTATAGCTCTTACAGAGGGCAGAATGTTCTTTCTTCATAGGCCATTTATAAGGTTTATCTATAGACATACAGTTTGCCTGGACTTAGAACCTTGCTCTTCTCTGCTTTTGTGAAGTGTCCAGAGACTGACTTCTCTCCTCCCAACTCCTCCCCTTCTCCTCCTTCCTCCTCATCTTCCATGAAGTTTTTAAGCTCCTTATCGTTTAGTAAATGGTTATTTCTCAAAAAGTGTTTCCCTTTCAAAATTGTCATCTGAATCACAAACTCTAAAAGTCCATCTTGAAATTCACTTTCCAGCATATTTGTTGTCTTGCTGGCCTTTTGTTATTGCTTTTGGACTGGAGATACTATTGTGTCAGGTAAAACAGCTTGGCCTAGAACTCACAGGTGCTCTCGTTTCAGCATCCCAGATGCTGGCATCCCAGATGCTGGCATTACGACAGGTGCCACCACATCAGACTCTGGCTGTTTTCATTCCGCAAAATATTTATTGGGCACCAAGATGTGACGCTCTGTTATAAACTTGGAAACAGAAATGTGAACCAGATCAAAACCCTTCTGGAAACTTGCAGGCAATGAGGGTGGTTATTTTTCTTTCTGTCTACTTCATCAGTGATAACACTAAATCTAGGGCAAAAGGGGAGACCTAACTGCCAGCACAAGGGAGCAAGAGAGGGCTTTTTGTTTATTTGTTTGTTTGTTTGTTTATTGAGGAGAGTGGAGAATGTAACCTGAAATCTTATCCATAGTATATACTCGCCACCAATTTGTCACCTATCCCTGACAGAGCACTGCACCCTCTGCTCTGCCTCAGTTACTTTTTGTCATCTTTTCTCTCCTATTTAAAGCTTGACTCTACGTATCTCCTACTTGAGCTAAAAACGGAGTTGCCTTTCTCTAGTGAGCATCTTTGCTCTCTTCTCTTTCCAGAACATTCTTTCCTTCTCAGTTCTAGCTCAACTACTTCTCTGTTAAACGGCTCAGGTTCCTTCTGTGATCTCTAGTGAAGTTTGGTTCTTTGACAGTGTGGCCTCTTTAGCCTTCACCCTTGCCCACGGACTGTCCTGCTTTGCTTTGTTAAAGTTTGCTCCTGCCCTTGTAGCACATTCTGTCAGTCCTTTGCTCTTTCTCTGCGTACCTGAAACACCCTCCGTTTCAATATCCTTTATGATCAAGCTACAGTGCCATTTTCTCTTGAATGCTTTCTATAGCCAGAGTGATGAATTGCTTTCTCTTTAAGCATTTCTTTTTACTAGTAGTTGAGTCCTTATCTCAGTGTGGCCTAGCTTGTCCACATACAACTGCTCCCTAGATTCTGAGCTCCCCAACATAAGAGACCTTTGTCTATCCTTGTCACACCAGCATTTACCATAATTCCAGTCATATAGAAAGTGTTCATTAGTATTTGTTGGAAAGGGTCAAAATTCAAGAGTTCTTATTCATGTTTGTTTACACTAAGAAGTCGTCACAGTACCTGTGTGTACAAAAAGCTTAACATAGTACATATTTTATTATCTGTATTTCAGACACAAATGTTCAGGAGCTGCAGACATTTTGCTCAGAATTTCTCCAGAAATATAAAATTATATTTTATTTTAGATGAGCTAATACTCTATTTGAAGGCTGTCAATAGTTCTGATGATTCTAAAACCTGGAATTTTTATTTAATTTTAATAATAAGTCTCACTCGCTATATATGTGTGTCCTTTTTTTTTATGTGTGTGCATTTTTAATTAACACCATCCTTGAGACCTTCGTGGATGTTGCTACATAGAACCACGTGGACTCGACATTAGCCATGAAGACTCTTGACATCCATCCAGAGCAGACAGCAGGGCTTCTTTGGAGCCTGGAAGTTGACTGCAGCCAAGACTCACCGTATGAAGTCAAGTTGGTGGCTGAGTAGAAGCCTATGGATGAGGTGCCTGAGCAGCCTTCCTCTGAACTGATCTAGAGACATTTGAGGAATCTAGCAGAGTGCTGTCCCTAGGTTGAGTTCAGGGCAACAGATGCAGTGAGTAAGATACATCAGCAGCTGCCAATGGTACTTGAAGTAGCCTGTGTTGAAGAACATCAGGAAAGGGAGATAGAGAGCGAACACTCTAGAAGGCCAGTAAACCATATAGCTGACCTATTCAACAGATCATAAAGAATAATGCTGAGAGAAGTGCTTTACAGTCATATGCAGTAAACCAGATAGACAAAATGGAAAGTAAGGGAAGAGATTCCACTTCTCAAAGCAGTCCTGTTTACAGCGAACTGCATGATCACAGTCTCCCTGGAGCCTAAGTGTGAAACCCGAATTAAGCCGTTTAGCCTTTTCCCCGGCCCTTGCTCTCCATCTTGAAAATCGATGAGATGCTTAGCAGAATGAATGACACAAGGCTCTGCCACAAAGCTGACAGTTTATAAGATGATACACCACGAAGAGAGCAAAATTGCTAACTTAGTGCATGCTTGACCTGCCCTTTTCATGGAAGCTAATGAAATACCACAGTATTTACCAATCAAGGAAGTAGAAGGTAATATTTCCTAGAAGAATTGATCTTAACCCTACAGACACACGATAAAACACACCTGCAGACTCAATGCAGAAGCTAGCTGGACACCTAGAGAACACACACACACACACACACACGCACACGCACACACACACACACACGTACACGCATGTACGTACTTGAGGGCTTTAATGACATAGTGTAGGGCTTAGGTGGCTAGGCATAATTTTTATCATGCTATTTAGTTTCTTCATCCATGTGAGGATTTTCTGTTGCCTTCAAAGAAAAAAGACTAAAAGGTTACTGCTGGTAATTATTTACAAGAAGAAAAAAGCAGCTTTGAGTCAGGAGTGTCGCTTTGTGAATGGCAGAGCACTCGTTTCACATGCATAAGGACATGTTTTCCATTCTGAGAGAAGATAGGGTTTATTCAGAAGATTAAAATAAGTGTGTGATGACCTGCCCAGCTGTGTTGCCTTTGAAATCACCTCCCTGATGTCTTCTGAGACATAAATTTCATCTACAAGATTCTTATTTGTTCCTCAGGCTTGGGATAAATGAGCCAATTTTTCAAGTCCTCACTGTTCCTAGATCCCCAAATCTTCCTCGTGTGCCATATTCTGAAACAAGGTAAACTATTTTATATTCTGCATTATGTTTGTATAGTTAATGTGACCTTAGATAAAATTGCCTCTGTGTTTAGTGAAAGACAAACCAAATACAAGAGTCAAAGGCATGAAATTAGGCAATGCCAAGTCAGGGAGCATGATGGTGAGAAATGTACCATCAGGCTCACGTTCTGCGGTGGTTTGGATGAGAATGTTCCCCATAGGCAGTCAGACTCATTTCCTGAGCCCCGCTCAGTCTCTTTAAGAGGGACAATTAAGTGCAGCTCTATAGGCGAGGGTCCAAAGAACACAGGTCATCGGCGAGTCGTATTAATATGGCTGCCCCTTCTGCCTTGTCCTATCTTCAGCTTTTGGACTAGTGCCTCATGGAAATACCTGAGCATTTCATCTCAGATTTCAGTGGAAGACTAAAATAGACATGAAAACAGGGGAACTAATATGACCTGGGACTCAGGTACTGGGATAGAGGCATTGCTAGCCTTTAGGAAGCCATCACTCTCCAGGTATGTGTTGTTTGCTTCTTGGTGCGGTGATAAAAGTACCTTGATCAAAGACACATATAGGAGAAAGAATTCATGTGTGCTTAATGGTTCCAGAGGGAGAAGACTCGACCATACCGGGGACTCAGGGCAGCAAGCAGCAAGGACAGGAAGTGGAGAGATCACATTTCAAACTAAAGAGATGAAGCAAAGACAGGCAAACTGGAAATAGGGCAAAGCTATGGGCCTCTACTTGTCTACCTGGGCCTCGCTTTCTAAACCTGTCAACAGCGCCCCCTACTGGAGAGCAAGTATTCGGATCCATGAGCCTATGAGGGAGCACTTCTCATTCAAAGTGCCACACAGAGCACAGAGACTAAGCCGTATTGTCAGCTGCGTGGCCATGGAGTATCCTAGCTATAAGATGATTTAGGGTTGGCTAGAATATTTTTTCATAATCTTTTCATAATCTAAGAACATCATTCTAGTATTATAAATCATGATCTGTCTCCATTCATAATAATGTGGGTTTTACTTGTGATTATAATGGATGCTAAGTAAAAATCTGTAGAAATAAATTTTATTTTCAATTTCAATTTTGTGTGTATGCTTATTTGAACATGTGAATGTGGTACTGATGGAGGCCAGAAGATGGCAGCTGGTCCTCTGGAGTTAGATGAGGATGTGAGATGAGGATGTGAGTGGGTCCTGGGAATCAAATTTCAACCTTCAGCAAGAATAGAATGTACTCATAACCCCTGAGCCCTCTTGTCTCTCTACCCTGTAAATGAATGTTTAAAAATGTCACTACAGTTGCTGTAAGAACAAGATGACTGAGCAACTAGAAAAGGCTAGGACTCCACGCCTCCAGATGAAAAACCACTGATATCCAAGATCAAAGGTCCATGCTCGGATTCGCGGAGGTAGATGTCCGCACAGCTAAGATTAGAGATGCTTAAGGGAAAATCCAAAATGGCAATCGCCTCTTCCTGCCGCATGGCTTCTTTCTTCTTACCCACAACACACTTTCTTTTCAATGTTGTATCTCCTCCTAGCTGAACACTCATGTTTCCCATGTGTTTGGTCCTTTCTCAGCCTTTAGAACTCAGTTGAAATATTCCTCTCTCTGAGACGCCTTTCCTGGAGCTCGGGAGCTAGCTCAATGGGTAAGAGACTTGTTTTGCATGCATGGGGACCCAAGTTAAACTCCCAGAATCCATTATTTAAAAATAAATAAATAAATAAAAGCCCGTTGTTGTCTGTTGTATTCTTAAACCCATAACAGGGCCAAGTATCCATTAGACCTAGGTCTCCTGAGACATGATCCAATTTGACTGGGATAGAGAAAAGAGCATTAAAATGTAAAGGAGCTTTGAGTTTTAGCAAGTCACAGATAATGTGATCCTCAAAGCCCTCTCTGTTGGAGAAAGAAAGGTAATTCCTCCTATGAGGCTGCTAAGAGGAAAAATAAGTTATTTTAAACAGAAGCATACCAGTGCCTCTACAAAGAAAGTACCCTAGGAAAATTGGTAGACACTGTGTCCCCAGTGTCCTTGTCCACAAATTATAGAGGTGAATCAACAATATGATACTCTAGTTATAGCACTTTAACTGTGCCTGGTGTTTATGAGGAATCGGAATGCTTCCCCTTGTGCATGTCCACTGTGAATGACACCTGCTTTTCCTATTTTCTTAGCTACTGGGTTCCTCTGGTTAATTCACATGTTGAATTCCAAATTGTACAGGCATGAAAGGAGAGGCAAGGCCTTCAATATATTGGAGGGAGAGTTGAATGCTTCATAAATTACATTTCAAGGATGTATAGCTAGCTGGTCAGACGGGTCGCCTGCTTTATGACAATAGAGAAGCCAGCTACAACCACCATCCAGCTTCTCCAGCAGACACTTGAGTGTGAGCAGATCCTGCTTCTTCAAGTCAGGACCAAACACTGGTGTGATTCCTTCAATGTTGCAAGGCCAATAGTCCTATGCAGTCTTTCTCGAGTTTGTCCTCACAGACACGTCCAAGGCTCTCCCAAAGGTGCCCCTTAGTTCCAACCAGGGCTTTCCAAGGTTTGGCAGATATCCTGGAGATAAAGGTTGTCACCTGTAGTCCTGGCTGGCTGTGTAGATAGCTGTGCAAGCAAGATGCCACCCTCACAGCCGAGGCATTTTACACACAAGGGGAAGAACATTCCAAAGCCACCTATAGCTCTGGACAGGTAACTGTTAATCAGCCCAGGCCTCTGTGTCTAGGAATGACAGAGGTCCCTGCTTTCCACATCTGGCTAGAGCTCACCCTCGGCCACTTGTAAGAGCCCATTACAAGTGCTCTTATAGAGCTTAGAATGTATGAGGCAGTGGTTCTCAACCTTCCTAATGCTGTGACCCTTTAATACAGTTCCTCATGTTGAAGTGACCTCTTACCATAAAATTATTTTCATTGCTACTTCATAACTGTAATTTTGCTACTGTTATGAATTCTAATGTAAATATCTGATATGCAGATGGTCTTAGGAGACCTCTGTGAAAGGGTCATTCAATGTCTCCCGAAGGGGTCATGACCCCATAGGTTGAGAATCTCAATCTTAGCCTAAAAAGAAAAAGATCACTAGAAATTATCACAAGAAGAAGATGTGTCTGGTTTTTTTCTTTACATTAGGCTAAATTGCACTGAAAATGTGTTTCTAAAATGTGTCCAAGATAATAGGTGTTTCTTTTTAAGTGTGGTAATTCAAGTGTGATTTGCTGCAGAATATGGTTCAGTCTGAAAACATGTGGATAGCCTGCAAAGAAAAACTGTCACAGTCAAACAAGATGAAAATGACTCCTGAAAAATAATCAAAAGAAGGGGGACAAAAGAGCTAAAGAACAGACCTTCACATGGGCAGAACAATAGGTGGGTCTTAGAGGTGTGAAGAGACTAGAAGGTGAGATGTAATCAGAGGACCAGGAGAAGGTGCCTTGATAAAGTGCTTGTGATAGTCAGCATTCCTGAGTATCCTCAAAATGACGATCCTCCAGCCTCAGCCTCTCCAGTGCTGGGATTCCAGGAATCTAACATGGGACTTGGCTTTCTTGCTGTTCTTCCTGATCTTGATCCCCTTGTTTTATTGCCCTGGGTTCCTGTTGTTGTTGTTGTTTGTTTGTTTGTTTGTTTTTCCTTGGTAGTTTCTATTTGGCGTAATGTTGTTGTCAAGGTTCACACATGCTGTACAGCTTACCATTATCCTGTTTAATTAGCAAATGTCTCACTGTCTCAATATATCACAGGATGCTTCTCCAGTCTTCAGTTAAGGAGAACTTATGCTTTTGAACTCTTTAGAGAACATTCTACAAAGTTTTCTGTGACTAAAATTTTTGGGGTTGGGTTTTGTTTGGTTGATTTTGTAAAGCAAGTGGAATCCTTCAGGGAGAAATAAAACAATTCAACTGTAACTCCAGAAGATGTCGAGACCAGCTTTGAATAATGGATAGAACAGCTAGATCTGGTAAAAGAGGAATTAAGGAAGTTCTGTGATGCAAGCAGATACACCAATATTCCACACAGAGTTAGCATAATGCACATGCTTCCAGACTCACAGGGATAGGTCCCTACGATAGGTCATATGTTAGATAATTTTAAAAGTCTCAATAAATTTAGAAGATTGAAGCCATAAAGGATATTTTCCAACTATAATAGGATGAAATCAGACCTCAAGAATGGAATCTGCCAGCCGGGCATAGTGGCACACGCCTTTATTCCCAGCACTTGAGAGGCAGAGGCAGGCGGATTTCTGAGTTCAAGCCCATCCTGGTATACAGAGTGAGTTCCAGGACAGCCAGGGCTATACAGAGAAACTCTGTTTCAAAAAAACAAAAACAAGAACAAAAACAAAAAGAATGGAATCTGCCAAATTTATAAATAAGTGGAAATTAAAGGACTCACTTAGATACCTAGAAGGTATTAAATCTCAAACCTGCAACAAAAGGTTGAGGTGCCTACTTAACATATCAAAGCAGACCTGGCTACTAGGTTCTCCCAGCATCCCTCAGTGCATACCTCTTACAGGGTCCTTCTGGTTGGAACACTTCACCTTCTACCTTAAACTTCTCCAGATCAGGGGCTGGGTTACCCTTCTGCCACCTGTCGTTCCAACTGTTTTTGTTAGCTGTTCTTTTTGACTACCCTTGCTTGACCTTCCTGGCCGGTTGGTCTAGCTCTCCTATTTCCCATCCCCCCTCCATCTCTTCACAAGGCCAAACTCAGTTTGGTCATGTTCACAATGGGCTCTCCCTGATGTCTTCACATCTGACTGTGCTCTCTCTTTTATCTACAATAAACTCTCTTCTCCATCAAACCTAAGAGAAACCATGTTTCTTTCCTCTTTTGTTTTCTTTTATCATTCAGTAGTTAAATGAAAAATAAAACCAGAAGGTAGAAAATCCTTAAAACATAACATATCAAACTTGGAAAGTTTGACTAACACTTTGACATTCCACTTTACAAAACTAGAAAAAAGACAAACAGACTAAAGTCATGAATTATAGTCTGGTGTTTCTTTGTTTTCATTTTGTTTTGTGTTTAAAGTTGACAGTAACTAGTTGGCAGAGATGTAGAGTAATTGTGAACTTTAAATTTTGCTGTCAGGTATGTTAGAATTGGTGCAGTCACTTAAAAAAAGAGGCAACTTCCTCAAAACATTAGGTACAATCACCTAATGATTCCACATACATCACACAAAGAGAACTGAAAACTTGTTCAGAGACTGGAGAGACAGCTCAGCAGTTAAGAGCTCTTACTGCTCTTCCAGAGGACCTGAGTTCAGTTCCCAACACCTGAGTCAGGTGGCCACAACTGCTTATAACATCAGGTGGAGGGGATGAGATATTATTTTTTGGTCTTCATGGACATCTACACACCCATCACATAATTCTCACAAAGTATCTCTCACACACACAACATATACACACACATACATGCACACACACACATAAATTAAAAAGAAAAACATTTTTACACAAGAAAACTTGTAGAAATGTTGCTAGCACAGTATCTAAAAAGTTAAAAAACCCTAAGGTCTCCTCAACTAAAAAAAGAGGATAATCATTATATGATATATTCATACAGTAGAACATTTGCCAATGAAAATGGAATAATGATGAACTTGTACAATGTGTGAAACCTGACAATATTATGCTAAGTAGAAGATATTAAACAAAACTGTCATATACTATCACACTTATAAATTATGATCTAAAGCAGTAGACTCACATTGAATATGTATCAGTGTTTGATAGATGCAAATGGAAGAGATAATACAGAGTGATTGGTACTTGATTCAGGACTCCTTTGGGAAATGATTAAATGTTTCCAAATTAAATAGTGGTAATGATTGGGAAAAAATATACAAGTACATTAAAACCCACTCTAAAGGATATACATTGTGGAAAGGTACAGTATAGTTCTAGTTTTCTTTTTGTTCCTATGATAAAACATTGACCAAAATCAACTTGGGATAGAGAAGCTCAGTTTGCCATCATCAAGGGAAGCCAGGTCTGAAGCTCAAGGCAGAAACTTAGAGGCACGAACTAAAACAGAAGTCATAGAGAAATGCTCCCTATTAGCTTGTCCCTCTGCCCTGTTCAGCTGTTTTTCTTATACAGCTCAGACCCTCTTAGATAGGTATGGCACCTGCCCAAAGTGGGCTGGGAACCTTCCTACATCAATTAGCAATTAAGACAATGTATCACTGCTGGGTGGTGGTGGCGCACACCTTTAATCCCAGCACTAGGGAGGCAGAGGCAGGTGGATTTCTGAGTTCGAAGCCAGCATGGTCTACAGAGTGAGTTCCAGGACAGCCAAGGCTACACAGAGAAACCCTGTCTTGAAAAAACAAAAAACAAAACAACAACAACAACAAAGACAATGTATCACATAGGCCAGTGTGACCTGGCAGTTCCTCAAATGAGAATTCTTCTTACCAAGGGACTCTGGGTTATATCAGTTGACAGCTGAAATGGACTGTGACAACTATGTTTTTAAAAATAACAAGGCAAGGTTGCCTTGATTATATCATGGGCCCTGGAGAGGACCTACAGCTGCAACTTTCCTAACCAGTGTAATTTTTCTAAATGATTCTTGAGTATTTATCTTTATACCTGTACAAAAATGTAGAACTAGATAAAAGAGGCTTCTTTTTGCAGCTGACAAATGCCACCACAAAAATCCAGAGAGCAATAGACTGTGGGTTTCCCATCAAAAACCAATACATCTCCAATGCAAATTGTGCACCTAAGTCTTAGGGAACATTCTGAAACAGAAGGCAGCAAGATTATAAGAGCCAGAGGACAAAGAACTTTGTTGTGAGATAGTATCTTCTATCTATGACAGGAGAGCTGTACTCAACAATGTCAACAATATGGTTACCTAAATGAGGTCTGCACAAGGACAACACCATTTGAAATGCCAGCAGGGATGGGAGAAATCTCACAGTGCCCCAACACTAGATGAAGAGCTGTAGGCAATTAAGGCCAAGTGACAGAATAAGTTTTCTCTAGACGTAAGACTCCTCATAGCTTATCCAATCCCTAAACACAGACCTAAATACAAATACATATGAAAATAACTAAATAAACTCAGCAGGTTATATAAATATGTGTAATATACATACATATGTATACATGTATAAACATGTATGTATGTGTATTGTGTATTGTGTAGTTTTTGCTGCCCTACTTTTAGCTACAGGTGGACTGTGCTACCAGGCCTGCCCAGGTTCCCTTGGATCCACTGATGATAGACACACACACACACACACACACACACACACACACACACACACACACTAGCTTATTTCTGATATGCTTTACCTCAATGGCCGGGCTCCTCTAAGCCTTCCTCAGTCCTTCTTTTAACTCCCAACTCAGTACCCTAAACCTGCCCTCAACTTTAGTTGCTCAGTTACCTTTAGTCCCAGCTCAGCACCCTAAATCTATTTTCAGCTTAGTTATGTTTCTAACCTCCCCCTGCTACCTGAGGCCCAGTTAGGGAAGTGGCCAATGGCCACTCCACTCTAGATCTCACATGACTGGTGACTTTTTTTCCCTCCAAAGCATGGTGAATCTCTTTCTCCTCTCCTGCTTCTTCTAGCCTGCATGCAGGAAAATGGAAGCCCTACCTATTCAACCCAGCTCATTGGCCTCTAGCATCTTTATTGATTGGTCAAGAACCAATTGGGGGATAGGACCTTCAGTGTTTGCATGAAGATTCCAGATCAAGGCATCAGAACCACCAAATATATGTGTGTGTGTGTGTGTGTGTGTGTGTGTGTGTGTGTGTGTGTGTGTGTAAACATATGTACATATGTAATATATATACATATGTGTACATACATATATGTATATATACACTTTTGTGAAATACATACATTTTATACATAGTTTTCTATGTTATATGGCAGACATTTCCATAGAAGACATTGCACATTTATCTTTACTTACCCAAGAAATGACAGAACAAAGTCTCAGTTGCATCAGTGAGTGGTTTGGTGAACTACTGACTTTATTTGGCTTATTAATGGGACTATGGGTGAGCAGGTAATTTACAGGGAGCAGGGATAACTCAACAGCAGCTACATCCCAACTTGGGTGATGAATCTAAAAACTGCAACAATGGGGATCTGTGAGCAGCTTCCAGTTAGTATTAACTTCCATAGTACAAACTTTGTTCCACAGTTCGGCTAGTCAGAGTCTCTATCCTCAGTGATGGTTTGTTCCCTTTTATGCTGCTAAGGTTGGGCCCTGTTTTAGTTTTGGTTTCCTTTGTTCTGAAGAGTACATGACCAAGTAAACTCATATAAAGGACAACATTAAATTGAGGCTGGTTTACAATCTCAGAGGTTAAGTCCATTCTCATCATGGAAGGAAGAATGGCAACATCCAGGCAGACATGGTGCTAGATCTTGATCTGACTGGATCCAGGAGAGGCTGTCTCTTCCACACTGGGTGGAGGATGAGCACTACGAACCCTCAAAGCCCACCCCCAAAGTGATGATGCTGCCTCCAAGAAAGCCACATGCATTCCAACAAGGCCACACATCCTTGAGTAAAGCTTATTCAAACCACCACAAGCTCTCAAGAGTCTTCCAATACGTTTCGTTCTCTGGCAGGTGTGACCCTTATTTACAAGGGGACTCTAAGCCTCCCCTTCCTTTCTGGAGCAATTGTTTAATTTGGAGGGAGTTTTGGGAATTAAATTAAAAACAGAATGGAGAAAAAGTGTAGAACCATCAAAGGTGCTAAAGAAGCCAAAACAATCTTGAGCAAGGATGAAGCTGGAGGCATCACACTAACTCCTGACTTCAAAATACACAAATGGAACAAACAAACAACACAATAAAACTGCCAGGCATAGTGGTGTATGCTTATAATTCCAGCTCTTGGGAGGCAGAGGCAGTAGGATCTGGAGTTCAAGGCCAATGCAGGCTACGTTAGCCAGTTCAAAGGCCATCAGAATACATAAATGAGGCTCTGTCTCAAATAACCAAATACAAAAGTGTGTGTATGTGTGTATACACAAAAAAAATCTATAATAACTCAATGGTACTTATTTTTAAAAAAGATTCACAGTCTATCCCATAGACCAGTGAAAAAAAAAATAAAAACACCAGAAATTACCTCACCAATTTGCTGTCAACTGATTTCCAGAAAAGGTACCAGGAAGGATATACAACAGAAAAAAGATAATTTTTTTCCAACAAATAAATACAAAAAGTGGAATGTCCACATGTAGAAGATGTAATCAAGCTGTAAATTAATCTATATACAAAAATCATCCCAAAATTAAATTAGAGACTTACACAGAACTACCGGTGGGACATGGGGTAGGAAAATATTCCAAATGAAAAGACTTGAAAATGTTAATATTTATGTGGGTAATGATTTTTTTTAAAATAAGAGCAAAATGCAACAAATCAAACAAAAATAGACAAACAGGATTACATCGTGCAGTAAAGTTTCTGTACACGGAATATAAATCTTCAAAAGAAGTAAAGAGGTAAAGTAGTGTATGGGAGAACTTCTGCAAGTCACATGTCAAAGAGAGACTTGATATCCAGAAAGATGTAAAGAACCTGTGCTATAGAACAGCAAAAGCCAAGACTCCAAATGAAAAGTGAGCAAAGACTTATGGAAACATATATAAAAAGAAATACAAATAACTAAGTATGAGAAAAAGCTTGTCAACATCATTATCATCAGACATGCAAATCTAATCTATAATGAGTTATCATTTAATATTCATTAAATATAGAGGTTATCAAAGATGTAGAGATATAAATTGATGCACATATGGAAAGCTGTATAAAAGTTATTAAAAATATTAAAAATGTAATTACTACAAACTCAGTCATTCCATTATTGGCTACAGTCCCAATTGACACAAACACCGTGACAAAGGCATATCTGCACCTCCAGTTTCAATCCAGAATTCCTCACAATGACCAAGATTTGGATTCAACCTCAGCAAACCTATGCATCTATCAATGGAAGAACAGGTAAGGAAACACACAGAGATGAATATTCCCCAGCCATAAAAAGAAAGACATTGGAGAGTCGTGACTAAGCTAAAGAGTGAGACCTTTATCCAAAAATTGAGATGGGGTGGAGGGTAGGGGTGAGGGTGGTGATGAACTTAGAAAACATGATTTTAGGTAAAATGATCCAGACACAGAAAGACAAGATATTTCCTGATTTCACTTATATATGGAACTTTTAAAAACTGTTAAAAACTGAAACTTGAACTTATAAGAGCCAAGAAGAGAATGGTGGTTGCCTGGGTAGGGTGGGCTGGGAAATGGAAAAGGTTAATCAAACCCCACAAAGTTTCACTGATGCAGACTGAATTTCTGAGTTACTTCCCCATGGCTATGACAGAGTACCTGGTGGAAATAGCTTACAGTCTTACCACAGGAAGGGAAGCATGGCAGCACCCTGACAGTAGAAGCCTGAAGGAGTACCCCAGGCCTGGATTATCAAGAGGGGGAGAGCTCAAAACATAGGGAGGAACAGGTTCATCAGCTAAGCCCCACTCCAGCAGTCCATCCCCACTAGCTGGGACAGACATCCCATAGCTCTCATGGCCTTCCCAAATAGCACCGCCAGCTAGAGAGTCAACATGGAAAGAGGGGGGGCCTGTGTGGGACATTTCACACTCAAACCACAGCAATCAATATTGTGGAATTACAGTGTGGTGACTACAATCAATAATGGTGTATTACATATTTGAATCTGCTAACAAGTAGATTTTAAATGTCCTTACCATGCGCATGCACCCATAGGGAGACATTACCTTCTGAGCTTTAAATATATGCAATTTTATTTGCCAATTTCCTCCTAAAGTTGGAAAGAAAAAGAAAAAAACACAGAACACAGGAAGAGAGGCAACTGCCTTCCAGGGGTTCATGGGGGTGGTGGGCGGTGTTCATCGGGAGACTCAGGAGCACAGCGGCTTTGAGAACAGGTAAACAGAACTTGTCCAAACTAAAACCCACAGAAAAGGACTTAGACATGCCTACCAAGAGCAAGAACAATAATTCTGCGGACTAAGAAAAACCGAGAAGTGTCATTCTCTACAAAAATTGCACTCAACAAAAATTTACACATATTCGTGGGAAGACTATTATCTAATATAAAATTGTGTCTGCACAAAAATTAAGGAGCATTGGAAATTATAAAAATGAAGACAAAATCTTGCGCTCGTTATTTTTCCTCTAACAGCTTTTTGGCTGGGGGTCCAAACAGAGCTGCCCAAGAAAAGCACGCCACCGCAGCAGAGAGGGAGACTCCCAGGAAAAGAGCTCCAGAGATGTAGTGCCAAACGCTGAGCCTGCCCAAGTGCAGTTTTCTGAGTCCCAAGTGCAGTTTTCCTCATAGCCTAAGAGATAATTTTTGTGTTGTGGTGCTGGGAAAATGGAGTGTAGTGTACTAGTTTTTTCGGTCTAATTAAATGCAAATGTCAAAGAGTATGGGATGCATAGAACAGCAGCAAGAACTCTGAAAATTTAATAAGAGCGGCCAGATTAGGGGAGAAGAATGGAATTTAAAGTACGATCATCCAGCACCCCACCTCCACTCCCGAGACCTAAATGCTAGCTAGCACTTGGATAAAGACAGGACTTTTACAGCAGCCCGGGCTGGAAAAGGAATTTGAAATGCTGAGAGAACGCATGGCTACCCGCCAGCCTTTTCACCCCGAGTTCCCTTGTTGCACAGTCTGAAAGAAATATTTGGGAGTGGGGGTGGGGAGGAATAACAGCAGAAGCTGCAACAAAAGATAACTTGAAGGCAATCTCTAAGAAAGGAAGCCTTCAAGCAAAAAATCTTGCGTCCTCTCCTCCCCAACCCTCCTACCACTTGACCTCAGATGTGCATGCAATTATAGAAGTTTGTGGAAAAGTAGGTTAAATAAAGTCCCAGCTTTCTGGCTATGGGAGCCAAATACAGCTGCCCCAGAAAATCCGAAAGTGCCAGAAAGAGAGAATGTCAGAAAAACAACCCAGGAATTTTGTTTACAAACTCTCAGCTTGTCTGTGAGCAGCACATGCATGAATCTGCTCAGAATAAGCAAACAGAAAACCTGAAGGAGGCCATGAACAGTTGAACGACTGGCCAGGTTCCAGAAAGAACACCAGTACAGGAGAGTCCACTAGAAATCTAGCTGACATTGGAAGCACAGATCAGGAAGGTGGGCTAGAGCTTTTAGACCAAACCTAACCCAGTCAATTGACTGTGACAATGAGCATATCCAAATATCCACGGGATTTATAAAAAGAGCTAGTCTCATTCAAAATGCCTAAATCAGGGGCTGGAAAGATGGCTCTGTGGTTAAGAGCACTGGCTAACCTCTGCAGAGGACCAGAGTTCAGCTCCCAGCATCCACACCAGGTGACTCACAACTACCTGGTTTTAAATGTGTAAAATACAAACCAAAATTACATGTCATAGAAAGATCTAGGAAAACCTTGAAAAGCAGGCCAGTGGGTTCCAACATCAAGATGACATTAATTTACATTATTGCTGAAGATGGGAGAGTGAATTTTCACACAGATGCTAACAGATAAAGGATAAAAATGAGAGTTTAAGGGTTAAAATACATAATAGCAAATTTTCTTTGGAGGAATAAATAGCAGAATTCTAACGGAAAGAAACAAGCTTAGCCACTGTAAGAACAGGAATTCATACAACTATTCACAGTAATCCTACAGTCACACGACTATTCCTGCTTTAAGTAAAGAAACGGAGGCTCAGAATATTGAGATGGGAAAAGCTTGGACCCAAGAGTCCACTACTACTCCTCATTACCCAAGTAATGCTGTCCTGTGTCCTGTCCTGTGTCCACTGTGTCCTGTGTCCACTGTGTCCTGTGTCCACTGTGTCCTGTCCTGTCACTATTGGTGCTGTCCTGTGTCCACTGTGTCCTCACACTATCGGTTTTCTTATGGCGGGAAACTGTCCTCACCTAGCTGCATTGACAGCTGAACCCACTACTCCCCTCCTTCAAAGACTGAATGTAGCATTCCTCTGGGCCCACATTGTATACTGGTTTTGTGGCTCTTCTACCAGACCTGGATGCTTTTCTGCTCACTGGTTAAATGGGCCTTTCCATAAGAATTCTGACCAGAAAAGAGGTATTTCCTAGCATGGGGTTGTAACTCATTTGTTAGAGTTTTGCCCAGCACGCACAAAGCCCCGGGCATGGTGGTACATTCCTGAAGTACCAGCCCTTCAGAGGTGTAGTGTAGATCAAGGGTAATTTTCTGATACATTTGGGTTTCCTAGAAATCCTGGGATACAGGAGACATTGTTTGATGATGATGATGATGATGATGATGATGATGATGATGATGATGATGATGATGATGATGATACATGTGAAAGGGTTTTTTTAAAAAGGAAAGAAATAAATATTTCCACCATTGTAATGTTTTTAAGGCCACATAACTTGTTTTTCAGTCCTTGCTGTTGTTTGGTTGTTTGGTTGGTTGGTTTGGTTTGGTTTATTTCTTTTTGGTTTTGTTTTTTAAGAAAATACAGCTTAAAACAAACCAAGATGGACATACACACACACACACACACACACACACACACACACACACACACACACTTATTTTCTTGCCTCTGACAACAAAGTGGACCTTCTAGCTCACTGGGTAATCCATTCTTCCTTGGACCCAAACACTTCAACTAAGAAGAAGCTCATGGCTGTCTGCTGGGGCTCATAGGACTCTGATGGAGTCAAATCCAAGAGCCACAGCTATCAGGATAACCTGTCATTTTTAAAGATGAACAGGAAACCTGGTGCTTACTGTAATGGTCAGATCAGTTACTGGCAAACTTCTCTAAGCTTACTCCCTATGCTGATTCCCTACGTTCCTGGAACTCCATTGCACACAGCAGACACACCCTTGGCTTTTGCTCAGTTGCTTACAGAACCCTGGATCCTCCCATGTGCCTCACTCTCAGAATCCTAATCTTGTAATTTCCTCTTGCATGGGTCACGTTGACTTTAAACTCCCAGCCTAAGATTATATCCATATCAGACCTCCATTTCTTAAACAGGTAAGTCAGCCTTCATACCTCAGATAGACAAAGCTTCAATTTCACTTTCTCAAATGAATTGCTGTGACTTGAAATATATGTGTGTGTTTAGCTGCCTCTGCACAATTACCTCTTCAATGCCTCTCCCTTCATGCTTCCCTGAGCCTATTACTCATCCTCCTACCTCTGTCCTGGCAGCAGTCCTGAGAGCAGCATTCTCCATTCAACCTCATTTCAGAATAAACCAAAGGCTCTAAAGCACATTCTTTTGTATGCCCTACTGTTTCCATTCTGTCTCTTTAGACTTCCATCCTATCTATAGGAAATCCACCTGCTAGAAAATGCAGGTTCTGGACCAGTGTTATCAATTCATATCTTCCCATTGTACTAGAAGGAAATTAATGAATGGATGGGAAGTTGTGATGTTTAGGGGCAAGGGTTTAATGACTTTCCCAATGATACATGGTTAATAGGGGACGGAGTTTAGATTTGGACAAATGCCTATGTGATCCCCACACTCCACAGCCTTTCCATTACAGTCATTCCTTCTCAGCATCAGTTCCATGTGCACTATTAAATTTCAGATAATAATAATGTTCAAAAGCTAGTGCATTAACATCAGCTGGTAGCTTCTAGAAGCCTCTGTGCAGGATCCAGACTGCACAGAGATGGTCCCTTAGTAAAGAATGCATTACAGCATTGAATTCCAGAAGTAGGAAAACTATGACAGGTCATCCTCCTTATAACTGGGAAGCCCAGTGTTCAGAAGGCATTCCGGCTTGCACCATGATCTCCAGAAGGCCTACTTGCTGTCTTAAGAGATGCTGCCTAACTTAGCGAGTACAGGGCATGATTCCACTCACCAGCTGCCTATCTTGAGCTTAAAGCCCCCAAGAGGAGATTAAGTGCCTTGCAGGAACTCTCATAGGATGAATCAATGCATTCAGACATGCCCTATTGTTCCACCCCTTGTAGTGTCAAAAACCTGGTCTCTACAATGAGCATGATGATCCAGGTCTTTATTTCCAGCACTTGGGAGGCAGAAGCAGAGAGATCTATGAGTTTGAAGTTAGCCTGGTCTACAGAGGGATCTCCAGGCCAGATAAGACTACATAATGAGACCCTGTCTACTTCCCCCCCACTAAAATAAATTATTTAATAATAATAATAATAATGATAATGATGATGATGATAATAATAATAATAATAATAATAATAATAATAATAATAATAATAATGATAATAATGACTGGCCTTCCTCATCACCAGGATCCTCTTCTCATTCTCTTTTCCTCTTTCCTTCCACAGATGCCTTCCTCTGTCCTCAGTATACACACATTCTTCACAGCGTGCTCTGTGTCCCTTCAAATTCACTGCCATAGCACATTGCCCTTGTTGTTCTAACTGTGACTCTTCTTGCTTCAGTCTTTTATGTGGCAGTCACTTCTCCCTGCATTCTATGTGTCTAAGGACCCAGCAATGAGTAGGTATTCCACTTGCCTTCCTGGTAAAATCCAAATAACAATTCATGAGAATTCCATCCTATCATCATGCAGTAGACCTGTCTACACACATCTGACATCCATCTGACTGACTTTTTTGTCTCCACAGGTGTATAAAAGCACTGGCAGGACCACCCTCTCAGCAGCTCCCAGTTCTTTCTCTTACACATTCACAGAGACTTTTGAGCAAAACATTCTTCTCTTTACCACACCAGAGTCTCTCTCTTCTATGCAAAACTGGCTCTAAAACCTCCTTTACTTGAAAACAATATTCCCCTGAGCCCAGTAACACCCCCATTTCACAACAGAACAACTGACTTATTTGAAGTCATGGCCTCAATACATTTTTAACAAATTACCACTTCTCCTGTCTACTCTACTCTGTGGTCAGGAGTCATCACAGTGTTGTCCAATCCAGTGGAGCCCTTTTTGCTCTTACCTTCCTTGATTAAGACATAGAGACACCCACCTGTAAGCCTAACCTTTTTGAGACTGAGGCCAGAAAACACTTTCACAGCATTTTAAAAAGATACTCAATCTTTGAATGACCCAGGAAGCAAACAAGGAGTCTGTTCACTGTCAGAGGCCGCTGTAGCTGGCTGGCTGAGCTCTTCTTCCTCCCCTGTATTCTAGGCAGAACACGGAGGAATTGAATACCTGTGATTCCAGAAGGCTAAATTCAAAAGTCCTCAAAGCTTTCTTCTGAAACTCTAAAGCATCATGTTGGAGAGACCTCTGTTTTGGAAATGAGATAGAGCTCTGAGAGTCCAAGAAGAGAACATAAACTGTCGGACCAGCTCACAGCTATCCAGAGTATCTGAGCTGCCCCTTGATCCCCTGTCAGATGCCCTGTGCAGCAGAAGCCTGATTCTTTCTCACTGGGCTGTGGTGCACAGTCACTAGGAAAGTGGTTAAGTGTTATCTCTAACTATTGCATTTGGGGGTAGTTCTTTAATAAATAAAAACAGTAGAAAATAAGTGTGACTAGTATATAAAGCGACCTGGCAATACTACTAAAACAAGCAAGACAATAATATAAACCCTTCAAAGCATCAATACATAAAATATTAGAGCATATATAACATTGCTTTTATAGAAAAGGAAGCTAGGGCCTTCTAGATAATTCTCACTAGAGAAGATTGAATATCGGATGGTGCCCCACATGGGAAAGAAACGCTCAAGTGATATCAGCTGTCTGGAAGGGATTTCATAAGTGATTCAGAAAAAGAGATGCAGAGAAATATGTAAAACATGATCTTTTTTTTTGTAAAGCAAAGAATGAAGGAAAAGGTCACCACACACATCTGCATGCCATATTTCATTAAATCTCAGGCTGCAAGACATATGGCAGTTTCAGAGATGTGAAAATGGGAAAATAATTACATCTCGGATTTGATGTAATACACCATGTATGCATATCTTATGGGCTGAACAAAGGGAGAGAACACACTAGCATACTGATACAACTTGGAGAGCATTGTGTTTAGAATATAGGATGGAAGGTAAAGATGGAGAACGACCAAACTTCACAACATAGCAATGCTATGTTTCTATAAAAGGCATACATGTAAAAAGAAATTAGACCAAACAAGAGATAGGCATCTCTGATTAACTTGAAGGAACGTTCGTGTGTGTGTGTGTGTGTGTGTGTGTGTGTGTGTGTGTGTGTGTGGTGTGTTGGGGGGGTGCTGTTGTTAGAGGTAGGGAGATGTCTCAGTGGTATTAGTGCTTGCTGAACAAGTATGAAGAGCTGAGTTCAGATGTCCAACACCCACATAGAAAGCTGGCTGTGGCCTCGTGTGCCTGTAATCCTAGGGGTAGTGACAGCTAGATCCCAGGGACATCATGGCTAGTCAGTGTAGCCAATTAGCGAGCTCCAGGTTCCACAAGAGACTCAGTCTGAAGCAAATAAATGGGAGAACAATACAGGAAGACAGTTGACGGTTTCCACTGGTTTAATTCCAGGAACAAGCGTGTGCGTGTGCGTGTGCACACACACACACACACACACACACTTACTTTTTAGAGAATGGTCAAATAAAAGTCAAATTATAGTATGAATCTACTTGGGCAAAACCTCGAACACACAAAACACTTACATGTGCTCATATCTTTATGATCATGGAAAAGATTACAAGAAAAATACACTTGAGACTGGGCATGGTTATTCTTTATGTCTTCATTGTTCCCAGAATTATTACTTTATGATTAAAAAATCTGAATAAGGTTAAAATTGACAAAACTTGAGAGGAATAAATATATCATGCCACCTCAACACTGAAACCCCCTTTGTCAATAGCATCATCACCATTTCAAATCCACAATAAAGAACAAGTTGCCTGTTGGTTCCTTTATTAGTCCATGGCAAAGTGTACCCAGACCATCTGCCCAACGTATCCATCTCAGTCTATCTTCAACATTCTTAGCATCTTAGTTATGCAGTTCCAACATTGCAGACTAGTTGTCCATGCAAAAATTCAAGGCTTTACTCAGACATTAACATTAAAGAAATTAGTACAGTGTTCCCAGTAAGAAGAGACTCAAGTACAACTAAGTCTGTCCAACTAATCTTTTCTTCTCCATAATGGTAAGTTAGTAGAAAACCACCAGACCAGAGTCAATAGAATGACCTGACTGCTCTGTGTGGCCTTCAGCTACCTGTCCTATGACATCATTCTCTCCCTGAGGCTCAGTTGGTTCATTATTGAAAAGAGGAAATGCCAGCTGTGTGGATTTCAGACATCCATCTTAAGCCTAAATGAGAAGATGTAAGACGATCACTTGATGAGCAATATGTGAAAATGCCAGCTAGATGGGAGACACTGAACTGAGGACCCGGGAGACAGGAGTGAGAATCTGCGACTCAGGTTTTTGCCCCTGACCACTATCTTCTGGGTTATTATTGTGACTCCAGGTCCTACTTTGTGATATTTTGCCATAAAACAAGAAAGTAGGGCTTGTGACTTTTTTGTTTCTAGTAATTTATTTCTAATACAGAACATAAATTCTCAAACCCGTGAACTTATGCAAGTAGCATAACTTTATGGACTTGCATTTCTTTTAGGAAAAGAAAAAAAAATCTTTAATCATTCACATAAGCCGGATGTTATTTTAGCTGAATGTGCTTCACACCTATAAACACGCAGAAAGTATATTTTGTACTAAATGATAATGAAAAAGGATTTCAAGGTCTGGATAACAAATGAAGATAAATGTGCCTGTGATTCTTTTACCATAAAAGTACGCAATCTTCATTTATCTTCTGGGCTGACAGCTATTCCTTTAAAAATATTTCCTTTATTAGATGCATTTTAGTGTCTGACTGTGCCTCTCCATGATTCTTACATCTATTATAAACTGCCGAGCCCCCAAATCTCTCAGCTGAGACTTTGTTCTACTGACTTCCCGTGTTCCTGCTGCTGATGGATGGGTCTCTTTCTAATGGAGCTGCCAAAAGAGCAAACAGCACAAGTTGTACTTTGCCCCTATTATGACTATGGTCCAATAGAATTCTTGTCGAATGCTATAACTCACATCTGCCTCTGCCCACTGAAATGTGTGATTTACCTTATAATAGTGTGTTCCAAGATAAACATAAACAAAATGCAATTGCACTCATGCTAGCTTGAGTCTCAAGTTTTGTTAGTTACTCACAGTGCAACTTCTTTTGTGACAACGGTTTCAATAGATCCTATCACTGAACTATTCCAAGAAAATGCAATGGTCCCCAAAGATAACTCTGTGATAATTAACACTTGACAGGTCAAGGAGAGTAGACCATGGTGAGTCCAAAGACTGGGTGAAGAACAGTTCTGCAGATTTTAATGAGGTAAGTATTTGAGCTACCAATCTGAGTAGAGGCATCATGTCCTCCATGATGTCAGTGGGCCTTATGCAACCAACTGAAGACCTGAGCAGCACAAAATGCCAAATGAAAGTGGACGTCATCTGTCTAAACCACGCAAACTACAATAGCAGTCTTCTCACTAGATCTCCACCTTTGGCCTTCCTCATTCATAGGCTGCTAGGTTAGGACTACAATCATGTATGTCTAGCTCTGCTGGGTTCCCAGCATGCTCACACAACCTTAGCACTACTCAGTCTCCAGAAACATGGGGCAGAGCCTCCTTATTCATGACGTGTACTGGGAAGCAGAAAGTCCAGGTTGGAATGGGAAGCTGATACAACCTCCCAAAGTGTGGCTCTAGTGTCCAGCCTCCACCTCCTAAGGGATAGATTTCTAAATTTCTGCAGGGCTACCAGCTGGAGACTAGGTCCAAAGACATAAGGATGGCTCTGGGGAAATGTAATGTTCAAATCATAGCAATGTCTAGAAAGTGACCAGTTTTCTTTATTTCCATGAACAACAGAAGCAGTTGGGAGATTTTTCTTTGGCTTTTTTTTTAGGGGTTCAGCCCCAATAGTCAGACCTATAGTTACTCTGCGAGTAGTCATAACCACACTTTTAAATATTTCTGGTTGAGTCTGGGGGTTCAAACCAAATGCCATTGCTTGGGGGAAAAGGCCTCACTTAGATAAGTGTAAGCCCCTGGTTCTCAAACTGTAGTCAGAATTACCTAAGTACTGCATGCCCTCCTCAGAGTATCTAATTTACTATGTTTGAGGTAGGATCCAATAAACCCCCCACCCCTTCCACCTAGCTCTTATGTATTTTCCTTCTGTTGATTGAGGCCTGGGACCACCGGGTCAGGCTGCATTCTTTGATTTCAGTATGCCCCTTTGAGTCTTCTTTTATTTCAAATTTCTACCTTCTCTGGAACCATCTTCTCTATAATCCCTACTTGATTAATCCCTTCATCCTCATATCCCTCCATCTGTCCATGCTTCCATTTGTTCATCCATCCCTCTCTCCATCTCTTCATCCTTTCATCCATCTTTCCTAAAGCACCAGTTTCCTGTGCATGATTCATCCTTCTATTCCTCCATCCCTCCATCTCTTCATCCCTCCATCCATCAATCTCTCCTAAAACATTGGTTTCCTTTACAGGATCTAGATTCTAAATTCTTTGAAGAGTAATGGGGTAAGAGCAAAGATTTTGGTCTGGTTTTGTTCTTTTCAGATTTCCAGGCACCCTGAACCCCACCCCTCTCAAACCCATTGATGGCTCAGGAGCTGCATAGGATGTTCACGTGTGGTGTGCCTACACCTTCCACTATAAGCTCGCTGACCTCTTCCCCAGACAAATCAGAAAGACCTCATCATCTGTAGGGGTATTTGGCTGGGGTTGGAACAGTGTTATGGGGGAGAGGCTCGACAGCTCTGCCTCTATCATGAGTTATTGGCAATTAAAAATTGCTAAGTAAGGGAGAGTCACTCACCTTTGGAAATATGGCCATGATAGGTTGCATACACTCCAATGGATGGCCACACACTCATGCATGTGACCGGGGCTTATTAATTAAAATATATTTTAAAAGAAGAGGAGATGCAATGGAGGCACTAGGGAGAGTTAGTGGAGGGTGGCTATGCATAGACAAACAATATGCAGTCTATAAATGTATAAAACTTTCAAAGAATAAAAATAATTATTAAAAGTTTAAATAAATTATTAGACACTCTCTGTCTCCTTCCCCCTTCAAATCCCCTTCCCCCTCTCTCTCTCTCTGACACAAATATATGCCAGATCAGACGGGATTAAAACCAGATAATCCCAGAAGGTCCCAAAGAAGTGGGCTGAGGAAGCCTCCTGCAAGGCTAAGGCGGAGAAGTCTTAGAGACTTTCAGCGAGGGATAATGACGTGTTAGCCAGGACCTTGGACTCCGCTCCAGTACCTCCAAAAGCTAAGCCTCTGGGTGGGCATGTGGGTGGGCTGGCCATGTCAGAAAGGCGGTTTGAATCATCTGCCAAAAAAAGGAATTGGGCTTTCGGCGCCATTCATTAGTTCAGAGTTTTCTTAGAGTAGGCGGGGCTGGGTGAAGGAGGACAGATGGGGTTTCCCAGCTTGTGCAGAGGCGAGCAGAGGTTCCAGACAAACATAATAATTTTTATGTTAGCTCCTTATTGTAAGCCTCCTTTAATGTTTACTTCTCTTCCTACTAAGCTAAGCTGAATAAGAGAGAGATGACTCAGCCCCTGATTTACAGCTATCAGACTTTTCTTTTCTCCCCAAGGGCCCTGAGCCAGAGCTGTCAACTGAGTGGCCCTTCCCACGTCACTCAGCTCCACTCCTAGAGTGTCATCTTGCTGCTTTGAACATGCCAGTTCCTCTGAAGCAACTACACTCTAACTGCAGAGTTCATTGTGACCATGCTTCTGCTTGGTCAGCAGCAACACCCACTTCAGAAAGCTTTGCTGTAGTCAAAACTGGTGTAAACAACTCAGACACAATGGTAAAGATTCATCCTGAGCAAGACAATTCTCTGTAAACTCCAGGTGACCCTCCTTGTGGCTATTCTCATTCAGTGGAGTCACAATGGCAGAGACTCAGCCAAAGAAAGGACCTCGATGGGTAAAACTGGAATGTTTGTTTGTAACACTTTGATTGATAGAAATATAGAGAACCACACCTTCCTTTTAGCTATTTCTCAGGGTAGATTTGGGAGACTTCTGTTCTGTGTACCTGTAGTGGGAAATTGTTAAAAAAAAAAAAAATCCACACTACCGCCAGCCCGGCAAACTCTGACTCAAAGCTCGGAAATCTCTTTACCAAGCTCGCTAAGTTCACTGCCACGTGGGCCCCATGTTTCCAAATTCCCATGGTTGGCTGGAATGCCCCACTACCGCCACCGCCACCGTACATTTTCAGATCTTTCTCTGGAACCCAGCTGAGTTGCCTTGTGAAGGAAAACACACAAAATTAGCTCACAATCAACAGGTAACACAATCGCTGGGAGCAGCAAACTAGCATCCTAATTTGTAAGCTATTCTATTTTATAAATCCTGCGGTAGCGGGTCCTGGTGGATCTGAACCTGGGGCCTCCACTACCTACATTTTGCCTCCATGAATCTCTCCCATGCAAAAGAAAATATCTTTCTCCTGCCTCCCCTCTTCCTCTCACGGACCCAGGAGTCCCACCTACTCTTCACCCAGTGATTGGTCCTTTGAAATCTTTATTCATTAGGGGAAGGTTCTGCCACATATACAACCCTCTTCTGCTTGCATTGCAACATTATGCTCCAAAATTGGCTTGTTCTAGATGGTGTTCTGTCTCCTTGCAGTGGTTCGTAGTTAAAATAAGTGGGATGAACTGGCTGCATGAAGAGCAGGCAAAACACCCAGGGCTTCCAACCCTGGCTTTGTCAGTGGCACTGAGGAGGCTGAGCAGCTTTAGAAAACCACTTAGAGCTAAGGAATTCTGATACCCAAAGCTCTGGGCTATAAAGTGATGCTGAAGAGCTTCAGAGAGCATCAAAGGACAAAAACGAAAGGACACTGAGTTTATCAGTTGCCGCAGAAGTATTGAGAAGGCAAGACAGTAAAGAAGCTGGACTGTGGAAGGAAGGTAAGAGTCCATAAAGAGCTGAAAGCGGGAGTCAAGACTGTGAAGAGAGAAGTCCTGGGCCACTGAACGAATCCTGAAGAGCCACCAGTTAAACATCTGAGGCGCAAAGGCTCTAACTGTAGCCACTGAATTTTGGCACTCTAAGCCCAGAGCTCTGTTTTGGACGTATATAGCAATAAGCTGGAACCTTGAATCTAAAAGCATCTCTCTCTCTCAAGGCCACAGGTCTAAGTCTCTGAGTTTAGAGGTCCAACCTTGTAAGTCTCTGGAATTCAGAACTGTCAACACCTAGAGCACATCCTTACCTGTCTGAAATTTCTTTCTAGAGAGAGCTACAATGGAATGGCTCTCGCACACAGAAACTTCCTGGTGAGGTCGGAGGACTGACCCTCAGCAGATTGTGCTTGCTTTGTTTTCCCACTGCTTTAGGAAGTCTCTTGAAAGTGGTCCCCTGCCAGATGGCTAGCTTTAGCTCTAATGTCCACTTTCCATCCCACCCTTAGAGCCCTGCTTGCTTCCATAACTAGTACCCTAACTTCCCTTCGCATAGGAACCCCAGGTCCCCAAGTCAGCTCCACAAACTTCCATCTGCAGTTTTAATTTTGTTTCATGATTAGAGCATCTTGGGACTAATCCTAGCTGCACAGTTCAGTCCAGACTACCTATGTATGACCATGATGTGTGTGCTTACTGACGTATGTGCCACTGCTCACTGGCTAGTGTGTGGATTGTTCATGGTGGCGGGTGGCAGAATAGAGCCATCCTTTTCCAGAGTGAGTCAAATAGAGGCCTAAAATCTAAACAGACAAAGCTTGACAAAGAAACACAAAAAACTACAGAAAAGTACACAGTGTGTACATCTGTGTGTGTGTGTGTGTGTGTGTATATATATATATATACACACACATATATATCATATATATAATGTATATCACATATAGGTATATATGTATGATATGTGTATAATCATATATACATAACATATATTTACATACATACTATGTATGTATGTAATATCACACACACACACACTCTGAATCTCCTTGATTGTTCACAGAATTCAGAGCCTGGATCCCAAAACTCGTTAATGAAAGCTTAAAGGCACAGATACCCCAGAGGGTGTTTGTTCCTCTTGTCCTCTCCCTCCACTTGACTGTGTCAGAGATGGTGTGAGGCATGACAGCAGCCATCAACATAGAACAGGATCGAAATTCAGGGCATATGAATTCTGGCTTTGACATTCGCATATTTATAACCCAAGGGAAACTATTTAAGCTTTTTTTCCTCTGGCCCATGACACACCTGTCAGATCATGTAGGAGTTATGTAAATGTCATGTTTGATTTATGGCAGATTCCAGGAACTAGCCATGGGCTTTTCTTTTCAGCAGAGTAAAAATAATTAGCAGATCTGTTTATTGGAGTAGTGACCTCTAGACTTTAAAAACAGAATCACCTTCAGAGCCTTTATAAAGACACGTTGTATCCGAGGGTCAGCACTAAACTGTAACTTCTGATTTTCAGGTGCTCCCAGGATGCATTGCCAGGTTTAAAGGATCCTGGAGTTGTGGGTCAGACTGGAGAACTGTTTCTTCAACGAAGACTTCTTACTATTTATCACTGAGAGAAAACAGTCTAACTTTGGTCATCTGTCTACTTTGTCACTAACTTTGGAAAGATGGCCACATTTCAATTATCGCAGACATCCCCATTTGAGCCCTGTCAGTTCATCAAGCCACAATAAGATCTAAGTTGTCAGCATGTTAATAGACAGGCTCCAGGGATCAATCATGGTCTGCCCTGCTGTTTTCTTTTCTTCTCTTTTCTCTTCTCTTCTTCTCTCTTCTCTTCTTTTTTCTTCCCCTCCCTCCCTTTGTTCCTTCCTTCCTTCCTCTCTTCCTTCCTTCCTTTCTTCCTTCCTTCCTCTCTTTCTATTATGTATGCACATGCTCATGTGTGTGAAGCTCAGAAGTTGAAAGGCTAGGCAGCAGCTCAGGACCCCCAAAACAAGTTCTTGGCACAAAGGAGATTTATTTGCTCCAAAGTGACAACAGGCAGGGAATAAGAGACGAAGACAGGAGATTCAGAGAAGGTGAAGGGAAGAAGGGAGAGTGGGGAGGAGTATTTGTCCCAGAGGGAGACAAAGGACTGGAGACAGACTTGGAACATAGGAAAATGGCAGTTTACAAAAGTAAGAGAAACCCCAGGTTAGGATGAGGTGTTTAATTTTTATTGGGAATGTTAATTAGGTGAGACAAAAGAGGGCTTTTGATTTCTGGACTTCAATGCTTTGATTGCTGGACCTTGGTAGTCAGCCTCAGAAGAAGGAAGTAGACAAATAAGGGAACAGACAGACATTGGGTGGCTACCTTTAGGAATGCATTTTAATGGATTTATAGGCAGAGGGAATTGGGGAGAAGGGCAAGGCCTTCCAGAGCCATGTTTGCCATGTTCAGGCTGGCTAGAGTCCCTTCCGGGTGTCTTTCCTTTTCTGGATGCTCTCTACCTTATTTTTGAGGCAAGGTCTCTTAGTAAACCCATCTGAAGTACTACCCAGCAAGCCTATACTAGGATCTTGCTATTTTTGCAGTTAGGAAATGGAGTTCTATCTACCTACTATGTGAGGCTGTGTAAAGTCTGCCTTTTGCCCTTCCCACTTTTCTCCGGGTGGGACTTAGCCCCTCTGCTCCAATACTTTTCAGACCTTGATTTCAGCTTTGAAGGTTTTTATGGGGTCTTGAAGAAACAATGGCTAGGGTTTGAGGCTGAGAATCTTTCCAAAAAGACTTTGTTAAGGTTAATAGAATACTATAGGATGAAATCGGGAGGCTTGTGTTGGGATCCTGAATGGATCTCACTTGAGGTCATGGGAGGAATGAGGGGACTGCCAAGAAATGCATAGGACTTAAAAATCAAAACCAAATCAAATCAAAACAAAACAAAAACAAAAAAAAACTAAAATGAAAAACAGAAGTAACAGAAATGTATTAAAAGATAAAGGACTTGAGATGACTTAAAATTTGTAAATGGTGGCATCTAGCCATATCTTTCAGCTAGCTTAGATTCCTTAAAGTTATCAGTCATTTCTCAGAGGGACAGAGGCCACAAGGGTCAGCAGATATGGGGAGAGTAGGGAGCTTCATTAGCCTGAAAAGTGGGTGTATCTTACTGCATTCCTTGCTAGGCAGGCTTGGATGGTTCCAGAAGTCAGACTTGGCTCACTCTGTGCTGAGGTTTGTCGGAGCTCAGCACATTGGAATCAGAAGCCAGCCGTCACTCTCACTGTCTGTAGACTGAGAGGCTCTTCTGCTGTGTTAAAGCAAATTACACAGAGCACAGAATCTGAAACTGATCTGTCCTCTGGTCCTGGAGGCTTTCTCCCGTTCTCCACCATCTGAGCAGCCTTCTGAGTCCTTCTGTTGTCACTCTGTGGTACTGAGCAAGCATTTACACACTGCAGTTACAGTCTCACAAACAGTAAGCCCTGAAGGGCATTCTGTTCCTCTCTCCAGCCTGTGACACATCTATCACTTTAGATGGGGGAGTTCTTGATAGAGGCTCTGTCTGCCAAATGACCCTGAGTATGGACATGACCACCCCAGTGACATTCTTAGCAAAAAATTAAATTAAATTTCCTAAATCAAAAAGATCTCATTACGTATTGAGGCTTCATTGCTTAAAAAAATATCTTAAAAACGGGGGGCGGGGGAGCATGCAATATCTCAAACCTGCTGATCTGAGTTCTTCCCCTGGGTTTCACCTAGTGGGAGAAGAAAATGACTGCCATGTGTTGTCCTCTGACAACCTCTTGTTCATTGTGGCACACACTCATGCACACATGCGCACACACACAGAGACACACACACCGACAGACACACAGACAGACACACACACACAAATGAAATTTTAGAAAAAAAACCTTTAAAAAACATGCCTAAATGTTGAAATCAAATCATTCTCCACAGTTCTTACAATGGATGCATTTACCAGGGTACACAATTCCAGAAACAGCAAAGAGGACATAATAGGCAATGTCAGAAAAATCTCTCCGAAGACAAGAGCATCCTACCTTTTCCATTTCAAATATCTAAATGGGTTGGTGCTTAGCAACATCGTTTTGAAACACTGCTGGTAGCAGACATTATAAAGCTACTTTCATTTACTTTGGGCAAGGATAAGAATCCAAATTTTAGCCTAAAGCGGCTTTTTATATTCTACATGTATGCATTTCCTGATATATACCATTGTTTCTGGTGTCAAAGCCTTAGAACAGAAACACACGCATATCATGTCTGCTAATGGGAGACAGTGGAAAGAAGGCTGGGCCTTCCTATACCAGAAGAGTAATCTTTAATCACACTAATATTAAAAGGGTATGATTTGATGTTACAAGAGCTTGCTAAGCAGAGTCCTAAGGAAGCTGCGTTTGGATGTGGAAGTAGATTATGTAACTCAAAATGGAAAAACAGAGACAAAACCAGCCTGAATCTTCTCTGGGTCCCAAAGGCCGAATGCCTTACATGGCCGCGCGCTGCATATTGGTTTCCTTTTTGTTCCCTCTCTGTCCTCAATTAATTACTCTAGAGGGCCTGTTTCTGTGGTGCCTTTGGCGTCTTACATGACTTGGTCCAGCCTCTTGCTTCCATTGGAGTCTTATATGATTTGGTCCAGCCTCTTGCTTCCATGGACACGATAAAAGGCATCTGTACAGGTACAAGGTAGAGAGGAAACAAGAGGTATGTAGGGTCAGGACAGTGTGGAGGACATTTTCCTTCCATTGTCTAACTACAGAGAAATAAAATACAAATTGCCAGAAGCCCAAAGAGTGTAGACTATTGCTACTGCGGGGGATGATTCCAGAACATGGATCAACTTCACAAGATTGGACATGCCATTCCCATGCTGAAAATGAGAACCAGGATCGGCACAGAGTACACACAGGCCATCCCAAAGACACACCATTTGCTGAGTAAGGACCGTCCATCACCCACAATCTTCCATCCTAAGTCTACCGGAAACCTCGTTATCCTGACATTCTATTTTCTTCTTCTTTGGTGGTGTTACTGCTACATGAAAAACTCTGAGATCTCTACAGCTGTGGATGGGAGATGATCATCTGACAGCTTTAGAACTGACTGAAAATATAGTTGCACATGCCTGAATATGCAACTGGAAAACTTGACTTATGACCCCAAAGGTTGACCCCAGGAATACCTGTCTGGCTTCCACATGAACTTAAGGGGGCTTACTGCTATTAAGGTATTGAGATAGTATCTTGCAGTTTAGCTCAGACTTACCCGGAACACATATATCTCTCTGTCTCAGTTGGCCAAATCTGAAGTTCTAGGCTCACAAGCATGTGCCGTCTGATTAGTTCAGAAGCTTTCATGAAGCTACGAACTGCCCTCTTCTCCCGAAGTGATCTCCACCCGTGGCTCTTACTTGAAACCTATGTAAATGCAGTCTGGACAAGCTGTGCCTTCCTTTCCAAATTCTTATTATCAAAATGGCATTGGCCCTTAGGTATTGTGACTATATTTCCAACTGCTGTCCAGTTTCATGGCTAACGATGGCTGAACATGCCCCAGGACCCCATCCTTTTCTAGCTAGCATCCTTTCCTTACAGAGAACTCTTTAACTGAGAAGTTTTAGATCACCATACTCTGGTAGGCTCTTCTCAGGCTTGAGCATTTTCTATGTACAAGTGGTAGAAGTGGGGTGGCCTCCCCTCACAGCTTCCTCTCCTCACGTGAAGACATTATGACACAAATGTGCACTGTGTGGCATAGTATGGCCTTCATCTTGTTCTCGCATTGAGTTTTGCAAGTTCAGAAGAGGCCAAAACCTCATGGTCCTATGACTGTATAGACCCTCCCCAAGTTGTGAACAACACAGATAATAGGAGTCATATTCTAACCAAGCACACACAATATGCTTGGCTACTGTAACAAATTGCTGTAGCTTGGGTGGCTTGAAGCATCAGATATACAGTTCTATGCTTCAGCAGTTTTCCAAACCACAATGCTGTCAGGTGAGCTATCTGCTGACATTGGGTAAAGCTCTGATTCATTTTAGGTGGCAGTATCCTCACTGTGACCTCGTAGAATAGAAGGGGTGCTTCTTGTCTCATTCATTTGGTCACGTCCTGTGTCTTAATCACCTCCCCAAAGCATCACCTCCCAGTACCATCGCTTTGGGAGTGAGGTTTCAACATATGAATGTCGAAGAAACACAAGGTCTTGCAGTAGACTGTGGGGCCATAATGGATCAAGGTTACAGAGGAAACATTGGATACCTCAAACATGAGGATGGCAGGAGTTGGATACTTCCCTGCTCCCAACTGGCACCATATAAATCCCCCACTATAAATCCTCATAAGAATTTATTACCCTGAATTTATTATCAGGCTCCACTTCCAGTTTGACCTTATAAGGTAGCCCCACCCCCAGACCCTACAGGCCCTGAGTATGTAGATGAAGCATCTTCTAGCACCCCTGCCCTTGCCAACAATACATGGCCACACAAACCTTGCCCCAGAGACACTGGCTACCTTGTCAGTGCCATAAATACCCCTTTCTCCTATCACCTGCAATACACTTTCTGGGTGTGCTTATTGCCTACATACTCACTGCAACTGGCTAAGCTTCCATCCTTCAGTGCAGCTCAGTCTGTGACCAGCCAGTCTACCCCAAGGGTAAAGCAGATATGGGTGGCAATATGACATATATGTGTGTGTGTCATGTATATGGTAAACTATACATTATATATTATATATATATACATTACATATTTATATATACTACATGTATAAAACATATACATGCCATCCACATATGTGTGCACCATATACATACACATATATACACTTATACATATGCACTGTGAGAGCTATATAAGAAAGCTAGCTAAGCATGAGTCTGTGAGCCAGTTAGCAAGGAGTCTCCTCTATGGTCTCTGCTAGACTTCTGGACTGTGAAGGAAGCTCCTTGGTCAGAAGTGATGCTGTGTAGAAGTGCAAGTAGCCTACCTTAACGTTCTTCTTGCCATGGCTTCCCTCAAAGATTATCTGTACTCTGAACTAAACCCATTTCCCCCTAAGTTGCTTTCAGTCGGAATATTTCACCGCAGCAATATAAAGGGAACTAGAAAAATGGTGTAGTATACAAGTCTAACATATACATGGAGTGTGCTTGCGTGTGTGTGTGTGTGTGTGTGTGTGTGTGTGTGTGTGCGTGTGATATAGTATGTGAGGTATCCCATGTGTGGTAATGCGTGTGTGTATGTGTGATATAATGTGTTTGGTATGGTGCCTATCTGTGATGTATAGTCTGTATATATGTGTGGTGTACTTTGTGTATAGTGTACACAGTGCATAGTTGCTGTATGGTGTATATGTGGTATGGATTCTACAATATAGTATATGTACTCAGTGAAGAAGTGTGGGGTGGCTTCTTTGAATGGCCCTTTACATTTATTCTAACTAAAGCTCTGGCAGATGACACACTTCAGCCAACACTCTCATTACTGACTCCTTCCCCTTCCTTTGCTCCACTCAGCTTTGGGTGTTCTGGAGGTTTCTATGCCAGTCTTTCCCTATACTCCTTATAGTCCTGTTATAAACTCTACCAGCCAACACTTCTTCATTTCATCAATAACCCTCCCTTGAAGAGGAAGGCTCTCCCTAATACCTCATCCACTATAAACATTAGTAATTTAAATATATATCTGCTTGTTTGTTGTGGTGGTTTGAATATGCTTGGCCTGTGGGAAGTGGCGTTATTAGGAGGTGGGGCTTTATTGGAGGAGGTGTGGCCTTGTTAGAGGAAGTGTGTCAATGTGGAGGCGGGGCTTCAAGGTCTCCTATGTATGCTCAAGCTCTGCCCAGTGTGGAAAGAGAGTCTCCTTCTGATTACCTTAGGATCAAGATGTAGAACTCTTGGCTCTTCCAGTACCGTGTCTGCCTGCATGCTGCTGTGCTTTCCACCATGATGATAATGGACTGAACCTCTGAAACTGTAAGCCAGACCCAATGAAATGTTTGACTATATAAAGTCATGTTGTCCCTTCACAGCAATAAAACCCTAAGTTTAGTCATTCTTAGTATGACTGAAGTGTCCTCAGCCCCAGAAAATATGTCTAAAATGACTCTAGTTCCCACCCATGGATTTTCTTCTCTGAGAAAGGTTTCTTGAGGCTAAAGCAATATTTGCCAAAGAAAGCCCAGGGAGATGAATCCTGCGGGATGTCTTCAGATTATATAATACATTTTCTATGCCATCAGAGTTCACACGGGCCCAGTGCATGCAGGGATATACAGCACCGAGACTAATGCATGATGTCAGAAAGGGCTGGTTTTGACCCTGTAACCCTTGCAGCTGCATTTCAATCTTCATGAGAGCCAGGTCAGGAACTCTGCCAGGCAAGTTTGCCAGGGTCAGGCCTCCAGCTAAACACTCTCTTCACAAGAGCAAACAATTTTTTTTTTTTTTTTGTAAACCAAGATAGATATTTTTCCTTGGTTTTTCTATGAAGACATTTTACTACTTTTATTATGAAGGTCAATACTAAAAACATTTCCCTTTAGTCACCTGGTAGGCTGGGCTCTGGGCCTGGAATTTTCTGTAAATTATTTAGTTCAAAAATTCTCCTTCTATTCATGACTTAGAAATAACCAATATAAGTCACTCAAATGATGGCCCAATTACAGTGGTAATTACCTTGAGCTAAACAACAGGAGAAACAGAATAGAGGTCCTTCAGATGAAGGGAAGGCCTGGTGGGCTCTGACACATGCTCAGAAAAAGGAAAAAGGGCTGTGGTCCTCAGGTGTCTTTCTCAAGTGGGCAGGCATGTGCAGCAGATGTGTGCGGGAAGAAAAATTGCTCAGCTGGGAAGCGTCATCTTCAAGCTACACAGGGTGGGGTCCCATGAGAATAAGTTTATGAGTTTATGAGAATTTTTATGCATTATCCAGATGTGTTCAGTTGTTTATCTCTTTATCCTCTCCAAATTAAAGTTTCCCAAAATTAGATCAATATTTAGATTTTCATTGAAAATATATTTATAGTATAAATAGGCTTTTTCTTGGTGTGTGTTTGTATGCAAGAGCATGCTTGCAGCTGTATGTGTACATAGCATGCCTGGGAAAGTCAGAGGACAACCTCTGGTATTGTTCTCTGTCTTGCTTAAGGCAAGGTGTCTTTGTTGTTTGCTTCTGAGAATGAGGCTAGCTGGTCTGCAAGCTTCCAAGGATTCTCCTGTCTCTACCTCCAACCTATCCAGAGAAGTACTGGGAGTATATATACATGCTACTCAGATTGGCTTTATGTGGCTCCTAGAGATTTGAACTCAGGTCTTCATACTCGGTTGATAGTTGCTTTCCCCAGTGAACCTTCTCTTCAGCCCCTACAGACTTTTTTTTATTAACTGTTAATTTAATGACATCTAGGGGAGCTTCATTACATGATTCCTGGAGCTGAGAATTTGTTATGGAATATCTATTATTTTATCCCCAAATCCATAGGCGGAAGCATGACCCCAAACATCATGAGTTTTGGAGCCATAACCATTAGAAGCAATTAGGTTCAGGTATGGTCATGCGTGTGGTATTTCCACAATGACAGTAGCTTTAAAAGGAGAGAAAAGGGCATCAGAGCTCTTTCCCTCAGCATTATATGAGTGTGCAAGGTTCCCTGTAAACCAAGAGAATGTAGTCCCTTCAGCTACCCTGCTCTTAGACATCTAAGAAAGAAAACAAACGTGTTTGAGGTACTCATTTGGATGTGTCAAACCAAATGAACTCAGATGGGATCCCAGTCTCTAGTGGGTGTTTCCTAGCATTTTTTTTCAAGTCAGAGTCTTCATCAAATATAATGATAGAATTTAAGTTGAGGGTCCTAAACAAGGCTGCCCATGGTATTGTCAGTGTGAGTGGCCTGATGTTGATTCCACACTCATTCTGCTACTGACACAGATGAACCCCATGTATATATGACTGATGAGTAATCCTTACATGATCAGGTCTTTAGGGTTATTTCATATTTCTTATCAAATAAATTTCTACTCTAGCCGGTAACTGAATAGACGGAGTCACTCATTCCATCTGAAAAGACAATGAGTTCTTAAAAATTCCTGGAGAAGTCTGAGACTGGTTGCCATAGTTGGCCTTTAACATGTTTCTTTCCAGCAGCCCAGACCAACACCACTCAGGAAGTGTGATCTCAAGGGGAAGCAACTCAAAGGAGGCCATGTTACATATTCATAACCAGCTTGTAACAAAACCAAATGGGTTGTTAAAACCGTGTTGGTCACAACTAAACTGTCAGCAGACCTTTGAAGATAATTGTGGCAGATACTTTGATCAATTATGAATGCAGCATATTCAGAGTCTATTTCCATCTTGCCCTCTCAGGTATAGCTGAGTGCTATTATAAATAGCATAGCATCCAGAGGAAGCTGGTCCTGGATGCTCTATTGTGAATAATTGACATTCCCTGATGATGCCCATGATTTAAACTATCCTGACAGTCGCAGGGTTCCATGTGAATGAACTGAAATAGTATATTACTTAGGAGAGCTTTTGTATACAACGTATAAAAGGGGCTTGAGTAGATTCTTCCGTGGCTGGGAAAGTATAATAATGTGTGTTATATTTAAAAGGATAAGTGTGGCGATCATCTGAGATGAGTGGGGAAGTAGAGAGGACAGAAACTCGAGTTTAATGCAATAACAACCATGGAAGAGATCTTGGTTCAGTGGGAGACGGTTTCCGGAAAGGGACGGAGAGTATTGCTCATCTCTATCTGGCACAGAGCTCTGAACTTGCTATATTTGCCTCTGCACTGTTTGCCAAAGGCTCCTGTTTTGAATGCTTGGTCCTCAGATTGTGGTGATGTTCTGAATGCCATGGAAACTTAATGTAAGTATCTGATATGGTGGATATCCCATATGCGATCCTTGTGAGAAGGCCATTTGAACCCCCTCCCCTGAAGGGGTCACTACCTCTTCGAACCACTGCATTAGAGCTTAGTAGAATAGATGTTAACAGCTCTAGAAACAGTGTGCAGAAATGAGCCTAGCAGAGCCTCTGAGTTCAGCCCTACATGGCAAAGTGGAGAACCTTTCTTACAGGTTTCAGAGGAAAGGGAAGATCCATGATGTGATTACTGAGTAGTCCACATTACACCCTAGCAGTCAGGCTGCCTCTGGGTCACTACGAGGGTAGACAGGCAAGAATTTAAAGAAACAGCTTGCTTTAGTTTGGGGATCCAGATTTGAATAGTCTGGAGAATTGTTGACAGTTCAACCAAACTGGAGGAGCTGTACAAACAAAGTGGCCCTGGCTGATGCTGAGAAGGGAGGCTGGGATGGGTGTAGGTCTATCTGTTACACTTATTACTTTGTACTGGAGATGCTCAGCTGTGGTACCCTCTGAATGCTTGGCTTTAATTGCTTCTCAGAAACTTCCAACACTTCATTGACTTACAGAAGGTGTGATCTTATTCTATATATTTCTCCCAAGAAATATTTCCAACATGTTTCACACACTGGTCAACCAAAGCCTGTTTTGTGGACATTCTGTCCCATTGCTCAGCACCTACATGCTCAGAGTTAAGTGGAGTAAAATATCAGTTTCTAGAACTCAGGATTTCATTCAAGTTCTCCTTTTGTCATTGCTTCAGGGAAATAAAATCAAATGACTTGATTTAGGATAAATTGTGAATGTCTCTGGTTTACAGTGAGGCTCATTCATATAGCCTCCCTTAGTTTCCACAGAAAACGTATTTTCTGGGTCTGTGGGCACTGGCTGGGAGTGGGGTGGGAGTTCAGCTCTTGTATCCCTGAACAAGTATTTGGACTGAGGCAGAGGTAGTAATAGAAATGGTTTGGGGGCTCTCGGAGTGACCACTTTGATCTCTTGAGTTGGGTTCAATCCACTAGTTTCTAATTCCTCTGTCTCTTCTTCCTTTTGAGTAAAAAAAAATTTTTTTTCACAGTTAGTCCTGTTTCTCATCTCGTCTCCATAGCAATACAGAAGAGTTGCCTCTGGGTCTCATTAAGAAAAGTAATCAGCTTAAATTCAAGAATTTGCAGCCTAGGAGGCATACTTTCTAGTTTGGGGTGAGCACCCTCAGTATGAAATAAGTTCAGAAAATCAACGTAAAAGTCTTGTGCCCAACTCCTTCCTCAGAAACTTTTCTAAGTAAACCCAAAGCCTCAAAACCTCTTACTTAAATATTTTCTTTGTTTTTCATAACAAAGATTCAGTGCTGTGACTTGGATGATCTCCCCAATCTACACCAATACAGCCAACTTGCAACATTAGTTATGTGTGCTAGTGTGGAAATCAGAGGTCAATCTCAAATGTTTTTCAGGAGTGGCCCATCTTCTCTTATGCTGCAGATTGTCTCGCTGGGACCTGGGGCTTGTTAACTAGATTAGACTAGTGGTTCAAGAGACTCAGGGATCTGCCCGCCACACCTGGATCCCCAAGGCTGGGATTACAGACCCCATGCTACCACATCCATCTTTTTACATGGATGCTAGGAATCAAATTCAAGTCTTTATGCATGGACAACAAGCCTCAACCCTGATTTGTACCATTATAAATCTTGACATCTCAATGTGTGCCAAACAGCTTAACTATGGCATAATTACCTGCAATGTTTGCACAGAGTGTGATCCTCCAGCTCAATTTATAAGACCAAAATCTCTATGAGAGGCTGTGAAATTCTCTGCTTGAGTATCCCTCCATGAAAGCCAGAGTGTTGCTGTGGAAGAAGCCAAGGCCACCTGTGCCCCAATGCCCAGTCACCTTAAAGCTCTCTCGTGGCACTTGTAAATCACAGAAGTGAGGTGTATTCCTGCTAATAGACTCATTGATCAGAACACGCTGTACTACACTCCAAACAGGCATGATGTCTGTGGGTTATAGTTCAAATCCAGGAGATAAGGAAACAGAAGCCTAAGAAAGCGGAGCAGCTATGAAAACATGCTTCATTGGGCATTTCCCATACCAGGTAAATGATGATCAATTGTTTCAGCTGTTTCAAATTTTGCAGGCCCTAAGCTTCCCTCCAATGAATACTTATATACATGCTATTAATTATAATATCAAAATTGTTAAGAGTATAATATCAATATGATATATACATAAATATATACATAATACATATATGTATACATACACATCTAATATTTGTGAATTGGCTACTTTTCTGCTGTTGTGATAAAACACCAAGTCCTTGGCATCTTATAGAAGAAATGGCTTATTTGGGACTTACAGTTCCAGAGAGATAGGAGTCATTCACAGTCATAGTAGGGAAGTACTGGGCATGTAAGCAGAAAAAGCTGAGAGCTCACATCTTGAACTCCAAGCAAGAAACAGCACAGACTCCACAGGCTTAAAATGGCACCAGACTTTCAAAGCTGTCCCCAGTGACACACCTCCTCCAGCAAGGCCACACCTCCTAAACCTTCCCAAGCAGCCACTAACTGGATTACAGTTATTCAAATGTGTCTTTACAAGTGTCCCACTTAGATGCAAGGAAGTCATTGACATATTTTTATATTTTATGGGTTCTTAGTCAACTATCTAGCATCGATTAATTTGACTTAGCAGTTTTCTTTCAAAATGTGAAGTCTATAAGAGTAACAGTGGATACAATAGTACAACCCACATGCCTGCAAGGAATGTGACATATGTGTCCTTGAATCTGGACCACTGGAACAAGGTGCTCAAGGAATTGGGCTTTCTCCACGACCCTTATGCTGGGACAATAAAAAGGCTGAAAGCCTTTCATCAATCTAACAACTTCCAGAGCCCCTTGCAGGAGCAGAGACAATGTCAGTGATGGACAGGACCACACCTTGAGCATAACTTCTTAACTATGCATTTTTCTCGTCTTCTATTTAAATTTCACCCTCATGTTAGAACTGTGAGGAGAGGCATGAAGGAGGTTGCTGGATCTCTGTCCTTCTTCTCAATGTAGCCTCATTGGATAAACCCTCTTTTCTTGCCTTTTAACAATACGTCTTCATTTAATTGGCTTGCTAATGATAAACCTGGTTTCCTGGAGGCCGTCAGGGCCCCAGGCTCTAATACTTAACAGTTCCAGAACTATTGGAATTACAGGATTGTGACTAAGTCTGCCTGTTAGACTGTGCCTTACACACTTCAGATTTCTGTTTTTCAGTTCTTTAATCCTTTTTGTTTCAGATCGTTTTAATCAGTTTACTCAGAAGCCACCAGGTGAGCATCCTGACAAGAGATGCAGTAATGAAGTGCAAAAATGACAGTTGTAATACAGTGGAACACACAAGAATCAGCAATTCCCAACGTTCTTGTCATCCACAGGTCATATCATTGGCTCTTGGGGGGTTGGGGGGGGGACTGCCCTGTTAAATTAAGTTGGGAAGTCAACCTTGTGATTATAACTGAGAACAGACATAACATTTTTTTTTTGGTTATTTATTTTTCCTGTTCATTGATATTGGTGAGGATCTGGCTGCTTGCTGAGGAAATTGTGTGTAGATAGAACAGCACTTTCTGACATTTGCTAGGATTTCTGCTTTGCAAACTGATTCTCTTTTCAATGTTGTCAGTCCACTTTGCTGTGGATTACATGTTTGTGTGATAGGTCTTCTAAAGTGTCCACTTGACTATGATCTATTTTGCAAAATGATTGTGATTTCAGTTTTATCAAAACCTATTGCCATGGACTCTATGTTTACATTGTAGCTCTTCTAATGTGTCCACATGACTATGATCTGTCTCTCTAAATTATATTTTATTTATGAGAGAGGGAGAGACAGAGAGAGAGACACACCCAAACACACACACGTTTTTATATATGTACTCACAAGTGAGTAGCTGGGTAATATGGTAATTTTATGTTAATATCTAGGGAAACTGTCAATCCAGGTACATTGTTTCATCTTAATACACTGCATATATGTTCCAACATCGTTACATTCTTCCCAACTATTGTTATTGTGGCAATGTACAATGATGAAAATATCTCTTACATTCTAAGAGATTGGAAGTTTTACTGGACCTCACAACCAAAGTTAATCATGTAAATTGAGGTTGCTCATGATATAAGGCTGCTATCCTACAGTGTACTCAGCTTATTTTTAACCTTCCTTTAAGAGAACCATGTAACAACCAACCTACCTGGCCTTGTATTTCCCACATAATCAGCTTTTCCAGCCTAAGTTAATGCACATCTCTGATATCATTACATATTATTCTGTTGTACCATGGACAGCTCACTGCTGTGGCCTGTGGCTCTCTCTCTGCTGAGGTCTGCAGTGGGGCATGTTAGTCAAAAAGGAGGCAGTGTATAAATGAGATATTTTATTATAGGAAAGAGAAAATAAGCCAGTCAAGTAGAGAGAAGGAAAAGAAAGGAAAGAAAGGAGAAGAGAGAGAGAGAGAGAGAGAGAGAGAGAAAGAGAGAAAGAGAGAGAGAGAGGAAAAGAAAGCAAGAGAGCAAGAAGGCAAGAGAAGAGAACAAAGAGCAGGAAAGAGAGGAAGAAGGCAAGAGAAGAAAGAGGGCAAGAGAGGAGACAAAGAGCAAGAGAAGGAGAAAGAGGGCAAGAAAGCAAGAGCAAGAGAGGAAGAAAAGAAGCGAGACAGGGCAAACCACCACTTTTATTGTGTGAGGCGTAGCTTTCTGTCTTTGGTGCAAGGCATGCCTGGCTGTGGTCATATCACTGGGGGTAGGGCCCAGCTAGATGCTGGGATCTTGGGGCATTTTCTGCCTTATAGAGCACACATCTCCTGCAGGGGCAGCTGTGAGGATTTGTGTTTGAAACAGGAGCCAAAGACTCAGGAGTTATAGCCGAGCTCCTTCCACCCCCTACAGTCAGAAACTGCCCACTAGGGCTCCAGGGCTCAAGGCCAATTACTCAACTGAGCCTAAGTTTCCTGAACAGACCACTGCCCCACATTCTTCCATGCCCTTGACCCAGAAGGATGCATGTGTGTTTGAGCAGCCATTTGTTGAATAAAGTGAAAATAGAAGTTGAAAGCAATCTTCAACTATAAATGAACATCGGCTCTAGATTTTGCACCAACATTTGGATATTGCTTGACAATCAATGATGTTTCTAGGACCGTTTGTTTTCTGGGTCCATTGGGGTCAGTTGGAGCCAATGACTTAATCCCTTGTAAAACTCTGTTAAACATTTCTGTAAAGTTTCCCTTGTCCTTTGCCCATGTGATGCTTTCTGTGCTGTTCAATAAGTACAGGACCAAGATCTTTATTAGGGATGGATGCACTCAGACAGACAAAGGGACAGATGCAAAAGGCAGCCTTCGGGCAGGTGGACTCAGACTCTTACAGCAGATGGAAGATGAGGGACAGAAGACACAGGGCAAGTGAAGTAGCAAATTCAACTCTAAACTTGACACCAAGGGGGAAGAGCTTTGATTTCTTTCCTTAATACAACACATCATTGGTGAATCAGAGTTTATTGTTAATGCATTCAAGTGCCCTGTATTAGGAATCCTTAATGCATTTAATTCATGCGGTTATTTTTGAACATCTTTTAGTTTGAATATTCCATTGGCTATGAAATCATTGTAAAGCATTCTCATTTCATTATGTCAGCGCAAATCATATCACCCTTGTGGCTTTAATAGCAACTTGGAAATCAGGAAGTTAATATTCTTCAACATCATTCCCTCCTCTCCTTATCAATTTGTCCCTTCCCTTTCCTTTCTCCCTCCTGTCTTTCCTTCCTTTTCCTTTTTCTTTTTTCTTTGGCTTTTCTTATTTCCTTGAAAAAAATATATATACACACACATATATATATTATATATATATTCATATATATATGAATTTTGAAATTTTATTGCAAATAAATAACCTACAGTTTTAACAGGCATTGCAAAGACTGTGCAGCTTGACATGGGGAATATTTTCACCTTAACAGCATTAAGTCTTCTGATTCATGTATGTGGGAGACCTCTTCACTTTATCAGTTAATTTCCTTTACAGGTTTTAGAATATAAATTTCATGGGTTTTAAATATTTATTGAAAATATTACATAAGCAATGTTTCTTAATATTTAGTTGCTATATTGTATATTATAGCTAATAGTTTAATTATATTTCATCCCCTAAAATCTTATTTTTGTGTGCTTAGTACTTCCATAGCCGTACTTACTTAAATAACTTTAACATAAAATGATATTGTCAATCTAAATATAAAATAAAAGTTTTTAAACTCTTAGAAAGATACCATATGCAGGAACCATAAACAACCTAGGGTTGGGCAATGACTCACATATAGTGTTAATAGGAAACAATGGTGAGGTGGACTTCATTAACACCAAAATATTCTACTCAATGGAAGGCACTGTAGAGAGAAAGAAATGGCAGGCATAGATCTTAGCAAAACCATTGTCTGTTATCCAGAATATTAAAAGAACACATAAAACTCAACAAGAGGAAATCAACAAACTCAGTTTCTTAAAATGGGCCGAAGCATAGCAGGCATGAAGGTACACTGAATAAATAGATAAGCTTAAGGAAAGAGGACCACAAGGTAAGCTGCAGGGGGAGTGTAGACAGAAGCCACTAAGACACCACCACACACCCACATAAACAGCCCAGATTCACCACAGCAAACAGTGTGGAGTGTGTGGGGGCAAAAATGATACACACGTTTGGTGGATTTTTTATGAAACAAAATATATTTTGTTATATATGTGAGAAATTTCACTAGTTGGTAAAAACACAAATGAGTTGAAAATGCATGTTGAAAACCCACACGAGATAGGTAGAAATTTTATCTTCAATTGCCAAAACTCAACAGCAACCAAGATGTTCTTTAATAAGCAAATGATGGGACCACAGGCCATCTGCATGATGCCATAGTATTCAGCATTGAAAAGAGATGCGCTGTTAAACAATGAGAGTCATAGTGGAAACTTTAAACAAGTTACTAAAAAAGAAGCAATATTTGAAGGTGATATAGTGTTTTATTCCAACCATACAACATTCTGGAAGCAGCAAAAAGACCAGTGCTTGTCCGAGGCTTGGAGGGCAGAGATGAATAGGAGGGGTATGAGAAATTTTTAGAGTAGTAGAAATACTTCTCATGATACTTAATGGTGGCTACATGCTAGATATTTATTCAAACATACAGAATAGGTACAGCCGAGCGTACATCCTAGTGTAAACTGTGGGCTTTGGTGATGATGGGTCTATCAGTATAGGTCCATCACTTGTAACAAATGTCCCACTCTGATGGTGGTCTGATAACAGGGGAAGTGATGTTTATTGTAGCAGAGGCAGAGAGAAAATGTTTGGTTCGTTTGTTTCAATTTTCCTCTGGATCGCTAACTACCTTTAAAAACAGAGTCTACTGTTAACACAACAGTAACAATCAGATTGTACCCAGACCGATCCTGTTCAGAACCTACCATTGTCCTCCATTTCCTCTCTCAGGACTTCAGTTGTAGGACTTGTGTTAGGTTTAGTCTGAAGGTGTTCCAAGAAGACATGAGTTTACATCTGCCAGGACCTTGGGAAAACTGTTACCCCGTAGCCCGCAAGAACTGAGGTCTTGGGCAGGCATTTGCTGTTTCATTTGCTTATTGCTACACAGGGAGCATGGGTTTCAAATCTCCCTCAAGGCGGATTTCTTAGTAGGATACTTGGCAAGGACACTTGGGTTTCTTCTTGCCACTCAGAACCACATCTTTTTTACCCTGTACTGTGACTTTAATCTGACTTCTTCCCACAGGCTCATGTGTTTTCACATGCCTCTTCCCTCTGATAGGGTTGCCTGGGGAGATCATGGAACCTTTAGGGGATTAGAGTCCAGCTGGCAGAAGTCGGTTATCTGGGTCCAGCTGTTGAGGTGTACACCCAGCCCCTGGCTCTGACCTTTCAGTGTGCTTAGCTTGCTCCATCACCATGCGCTGCTGAGCTGCCGTGCCAAGCCTCGCCCACCAGGATTCACTGAGACCTTCCAAACAGTGAGCCATAAGGTTTTCTACCTTACGATTTTCTATCACATAGAGTGACCACAGGGACACAAGTGTAACTACTGCACCCCATTTCTGAGGTCATAGTACTTCGCTAGTTTCAGTTTATGTGAGGGTAAACTTTATAAATGTCCACCCTGGTTACATTACACTTGGTCTTTAGATCACAGCTCAATGGATTCCAGAGATTGGCAAAATCACAAACAACTCCTCTACATTCCCCATGATGCTCTCTTCTGTACTTTTTAAAATAATTTTGTCCTTATCAGTTCAACCATATATATTGTACCAAACTTCCTACTTTTTTAGCAATTCTTTCTTTTAAACATTTACTTGGTAGTGTTACCTGATATGAAATCAAATGACTATCTCATTACCACCTCTCAATGAAACTAGAAGGCTCTGGATTTGATACAACATGACCTTTAGTGAGTCTTTTATTCATTCCCTTCCTTCCATTTGAAAACTGAGGGGAGATGAGATGACCCCATGCCGTTGTTTCGGCTACACATGGCCATGATCCCTGAGTCTCCTCTACCACAGGGAAAGGCTGCTGGCGAGGCAGGATGCTGGAACTTTGACGGCACTTATCCCTTGCTGTTGCTGGGCTGTCACTGGGCATAGGGAAGCCCAGGGACACCACTCTAGTGGTGGGGAAGCACAGTCTGAGGAGCTAGATTAGGGGTCCCCGGGCCTGCAATGAGGCCAGGGCCATCTGGTTCTCAGGCTCTTGGACACACAGGCACCATTGGGAGTCACGCAAGAGCTGAGAACGGAGTAGGGGCAAGCAGGCTGGATCTGGCCTGGGGTTGGGGGGATGGAGGGGAAGGGAGGAGCTCCAGCTGGTCCCTCAGGGAGAGTCCTTGGCTTGTCAGCTGTGGTGGGCTTGAGCTTGGTGGTAGTCATGTCTGGAGTGCAGAGAGGCCTTCTACAGGAAACTACACTGCAGTGGCTCTATAGGTGAAAACTTTCTCCGTGGCTCCCTACTTCAGATCCCGATGAAAAGTCCATGGTTTTAAGACATTTATTGTCATGGCAAAAAGTGGATGTGTAAAACCATACCCCAAATTCTCAGAGTGGGCTTTAAGAATAAATACATTTTGCAGGAAGGAATGTCTGGGAAGGAAAGCTTATTGGCTAAGCCCTCCAGGCCTTTAGATACCTCATTAAAATCTCTATCTTGAGCCTACATGGCCACAGGTCACATTCTCTACCTGTGGAGGGACTTGGGACATGTCTGATGGTCACAAATCTATGGGGAGCTGCAGCTAGTGACAGAGACCTGCTGCCCAGGAGCTTGCAAAGCTACTACTGTCCCTTCAGGGTCTCAGGAGTTTATAGCCTTTGCTCAACCGGGACCACACTACCTTTCACAATCCCACAAGTGAGGTGATTCCTAACTCTGTGAGAACCTCAATTGGTAATGGTCATTTTTATGATATTATTTTAACATTTTCCTATCTCATGTTGTCACTCGGTGAACATCTGCAGACATCTCTAGACCTTCTAAGTGCAAGGATGAAATGATTCTACTCCAAAACATAGGCTTTCTCTGACCTTCATAGTTTGTTTATTTTCCCTGAGAAAGTAAGAGTTCTGACACCTCGGTAGGGCATGCACTTGATTGGTGACTATTTAAATTCTACTTTAAAATACTGTAGAAGTGACAATACCTATATCTATATAAGTGAAATAAGGTATATAACTATACCTATATAAGTAACTATTGTTGTAAAAGTGAGAATTTCATAGGGTTTGTTGTTGTCGTTCTCCTTATTCTGATTCTAATAGATCCCAGAGGTAAAACAGTTTTAGAATTGAAAGTATTTTATACTTTTTGTTTATTTGTCTTAAGTCTACATTTTGATTTCTTTGAAAGAATTTTCATTAATTATAGATCAGAAAATGCTATCTAAAACTGGTGTGTGTGTGTGTGTGTGTGTGTGTGTGTGTGTGTGGTGTATCAGCAGATTCAATATTTTTAAAGCACTTCAAAAATCAAAGCCTAAGCCAGTAGCAGGCATTAGAAGGGACCGCTTTCCTGAAAGAAAGCTGTTTATTGCTGAGCAGCTTCAAGTGAGAACAACTGTAACCCAAGCATTGCTCTTCTGCTGATTGAAGATGCTGGAGCAAGTTGTAGTCTTGAAGTAATAGAACACACAGAGATGAGAATGCAGAAAATACATTATTCAGTTCCTAGCTACTAATGTGATTTAAATTGTTTTTCATTCCATTATCCTGGGCTACTGGGCACTTAAGTTGAGGCAGATTTATGAGCATTTCCTAATTAACAAGCATCCCTCCTCTCTGACAAAGGAAGTAGCTCAACCGGGGGTGGGGTCTTTTTGTTCTCTGTCCTCACTGTCTTTCTTCTTGGCACCTTCCTTTCCACCAGTCTATGGCTCCATTAACTTTAAAAAACAAATTAGACTCTACCCTTTTTAACTGTTCTCACTTTGCTAAAATCAAAAAGGCACTTAATTAGCTTGCCTCTAGGATATATTACTGCAATAACAGAATCTTTATAAACAATATAAAATGATGGCCTAAGACTGTCTGAATTTAAAATAAAATCTTTAACTGAGTTGTGGTCAATATCTAAAGGACATTTTGGGGAAGTCTGTGAATTCATCCAACAGATTCTCCTGAATGTAAAACCTTAAAAGACCGATTTTGCTTTGCCAGGAGAGCATGAGTATTTTGAGAAAAATAAAAGTTTGCTTTCTCATTCCAACGTTATGCTAAAACCTTAGAAGAACCTGTTCATGCTCAAAAAAATAAAAAATAAAAAAATAAAAACCATGAGAGGCTATGGAAGGAAAGAGAGAGCATTTCATGTCCTGAGGACCCCTTGCTGGCAGGGCTCTGTATAGATGTCTCCTGATACTTTAAGATGTATTAGATCAATAAAGAGAAGATTATTACCTATAGTTAAATGTATAGTATAGCCAGAAGATACATATGTGAGTAAGAAGTTCCTTTTTCTGTATCTACCATTTTAAGACACAAATATTCATTTCAAAATATAGTTTTTCACTTTGGACCTAGAAAATGGTGTCACAGGACATCTTTATTATGTTTATAAGAGATTTTCTTGTCTTCCTAGCAGATATGTGAATGGATAATGAACTCAAATGACTTATAAACATTTACAAACATTATGTTAGGTCTCCAAATTATTATGAATTAAGATATCTTGTGGTGATGAAAGCCTGAGGACAAAATACTTAAGAAAACAATTCTTTAAACAGTTCAAGTGTTACATTTCTACCATTTTGCATATTGTCTAGCTTAAAACTCATAATTAAAATCTAATCAGGTTGTTATAAAAAAACAGATGCTTAGAATACAAATGAGTAATTTATCCTTGAGGATAATTGATTTATGTGGCTCTGCTTTGAAACATTGGAAATAAACCCAGTTCTTCTTCGATATATATCCTAAGACTTCATTTCTATTACAAATGGTTTCACAATACAATATTAAATTTAATTTAATTTTCATGACTATCTTCTAGAACAGTTTAGCCACTGAAATATTAAAGAAGTAAGCTGCTTTGTTGTGTATACGACTTAACCACCACAGTAGGATCTGCTCGTTTATTTTTTATAAGATATTAATTTTCTTGTACTTTTAAAAATTCACAAGATGTTTATTCATGAAATATGCCTCCATCATATAAGAACTGTCTTCATTTTTAAAATTCTGCTTGTGTCTAAATTTATAATTGGGGTCAAATATTTCCTTGAGTATTGATCTTTGTTGGGGTAGCTGAAAAGCCATCAAATGCCTTCTTAATATAAAACATAAATTCTGAAATATTTTGCAAGACTGCTATAAAGAAACAGTGTGGTGGATGGCGATGTTATCAAGAGAGTTCAACAACCAAACACCAGGAAGGTCCCCTTTAATTTTTCACTTCTTGTATTTTTTGTAACAAGACCTTCCCTTTGAGTACAGGCAAAGTTATTCAACACAGCCGAACTCTGTCCACTGTGGCTTCATGGACACACCGACAGCATTGGAGAGTTCATTTATTTCCACCGATACTTCCTCTGCTTCTTCGATTCTTGCTTTATGTTGACTTTTTAAGAATTCACAGACAGAGCTGGCAAGATGGCCCGGCAGCTAACAGAGCTTGCCACCAAATCTTAATACTTGAGTTCCACCAGGACCCACATGGTGAAAGGAAAGAACAAACTCCTCTGACTTTCATATGGGTGTTTCAACACCCACACCCTCCCCAACCAATAAATATACAAATATAATTTTTAAAGATATAGTTAAAATTTATTTGTTTACTTTGACAATGGTCTTTGGCTTTTCTTTCTGTATCTCACCCATATCCTTTCTCTCAAAAGCATTATGGGAGGGCTCCCATGTACAGGCTTTGGTTGTCCCTTCCTGTATACCTGAGCCCTTAGAATGCTTTACAAACTGTTTCAAGTGGACTAATAATTCTTGATCAAGAACCAATTAGCACATTAACTCAACACAGCTGGAGCAGCACTGGATTTGGAGCCATGGAAAACAAGCGCTCCTTTGGCACGTTTAGGAGTACATGGCCACAGCTGATTGGCAGCTCTTCTGAGCCGTGGTTTCCATGTCTTGAAAGGGAGAGGAAAAAAAAATGCTTATTTCAAAGCTTCGAGTGAATGAGGCTTACAAAAGATAAAGTTCTCTAAAGCGCTTTGTACTGTGAAATACTCACACTCTTATTATTTTAAGACTCAGTGTTTCTTTGTCTTCCTTCCCTCCCGCTGTCTCGGAGGGCTTCCACATCTATAATTGAATCTGTTATTTTGTCTTTGTTAATATTCTTAGTTTATGCTGAAGCTTTAATATAACCATCCTCTGGAGCCCACACAGCGGTGCCTCATTCTTTGCCAGTTTATCTAGAGGGCCCAGGCGCCGTTCTAGGCAGAAGGGTGTGAAATGTGGGACGCTAAACTGGGAATGAAGAAATGACAGAGATAAATTAGAAAAACAGGACAAAGAGTTAGTAAGAACGACACCACTTCTCATGGTATCGCACAGTTCTCTGAGGCTGCTAGAATCATTCCGTTGTAAATCTATAAACATAAGAGGCACTGAGTGTTCAAAATAAAAACAAAGTAAGTCTGTAGAACAGACCAACAGGACCAAGTAGCTCAAATGGAGCCCTTTGAAAATCCTAGTAAGTGTTTCTTTTAAATTATATTGTATGTGGATTTCAAAATAATTGGGTAATGTTGCTATTTATGCACTTCACAGAATCTTTCCTTTACTAAAAATTTGCCCAAATTGTGCAAACTCTTGAGCATAAACTTGGTACTCCTAGAAATACCTTGTAAATTACTCTGCCAAACATGTTACTACTGCTCATTAAAAAACAAAACAAAACAAAAGAAAGCAAAAATAGACAAAGCAAAACAAACAAACAAACAAAAAAAAAAAAAAAAGCACTGAGAAGTCTGGTATGGACAAACCTAAACTCCGGGCACTTAGGCAATATTAGGAGTTCAAAGCCACCTTGTTCTCTATAGCATGACTGTCTCTCAAACTGACAAACACAAGACAACACACACACAAAAATAAAGCTACTATTGTTTGTTATAACTTCATTTACTCCCAAGCTATTCATGAAACACTAACCATGTCTCAGTGTTCAAGACAACAACTATACAATAACATGCAAAATAGTCATTTTCAAACCCTAGCTCCACCAAATATCTTCTTGAGTCATTAAATGTTAACTTAAGTTCAGTGAAAATAAGTTAATAATATTTCTCTATTAATTTAATAATTAAAAGTTAATAATTTTCTCTAGGGAGAAAAATTAGCATTGAGAAACAAGTAAAGCTTACATATTTTTTATTTGTTTAATAATGTAATTAGAATAGCAAGGGAAAAAAATTAAAGAAAAGGTTTGAAGGCAGAAAGCTCCATGGATAGCTAAGAGAAGAACATTCCAGACAAAGGGGTAGCAAGTACAGTGGCTCTGAGTGTTTGCATGCCTCCGGTGGATGAACATCTGCAGGGAGATGCTACATGAGTCCTTCAGCGAAGTGAGAAAGCTAGAAAGCTGCTGGGATGGTGGACGCAACGATATCCGGTTAGATGGAAAAGTTCAGAGCGGTTCGTACCATGGTGAGGGAAAAGCCAGAGGATGCTGAAGAGAGGGGAGATGGGCCGACACATGGCAACAGAATGACCCCTGCTGGGGGACATGGATCAATATGGAAGTAACAAGGCCAGTTAGTTTGGTCATCGGGTGGTGGATCCACCCAGCAATGTGGCACTGATATTCCTAGAAAGTCTGAGGGGCAGTGTTGGGAGTGCCGCTCTCATGACCACTCAAGGAGACAGATAGAGATGAGGTGGTGGGCATGAACTTGCAGCTCAGAATTGCCTGTGCAAGCAGAAGGCAGAATCTGGAAAGAGACTGAACCCAGTTTCAAGGATACAAGGAAGCCAGGCCTCTGCTGGCCTCCCACAGCCGGTAGAAAAGATGTCTGCTCTCTCTACTCGCATTCAACCATAAACTGGATGGAGATCTGACAGGATCTCCTGAGCAATCACGACAGAAAAGGGAAGGAAACACAGAGAATTTTAAAGCCTTGCTTAGTTATAGGTAGCAAAAGCACCCACATAAAAATTCTGGGAAACCCATATTAAAAATATGTAACCTTCTTAAACTATTAAGTGAGTTTAGCAGGGTCACAGGCTAGCAAGTTCACGTATTTTTTTTTATTTATTTATTCACTTTATACCCCACTCACTGTTCCCTCCCAGTCACCCTCTCCAAAAATGCTTTCTCATCCACCTTCCACTTCTCCACTGAGTGGGCGGGGGCTAGTAATCCCCCCACACTGGTACATCAAGTCTCTGGTAGATTAGGCACATCCTCTCCCACTGAAGCCAGACAAGGCAGCCCGGTTAGGAGAATACATCCCATGTACAGGCAACAGCTTTTGGGACAGTCTGCCTTCCAGTTGTTCACAATCCACATGAAGGCCAAGCTGCGCATCTATCTGCTACATGTATGCGGGGAGGCCTAAGTCCAGCTCTGTATGTTCTTAGCAAGTCAGTTTTAAAAATGATTCTTTTCTTTTGGCTATCAAAAAACGATTATGAAGTGGAATCAAATAACACTATAATAACACTAACATGAAACAGTTAGAAATAAAATTATAAGAGGTTTTAAGGCATGTACATCGAAAACTATAAACATATTGATGGTGAAAATTCAAGAAAATCCAAATAAATACAGATATGTATTTTAGTAAGAACACGTGTTCATAGTTTTATAGATATATGTATGCATATAAAAATAACTTAATTAAACAAGATGGGCAAAAAAATCAGCGGTTTACCAAATAGATTCAGACACAGGAAAATACAGGCAATATCGTTACTCACTAGGGAAATACAGTTACAGTTTTAGTGAGTTATTAGTACACATCTAGCTTTAATTAAACACATTCCGCAAAAAGTAAAGGAACTGTGACAAATACTATGGAGGATTATAGCTGTGTGAGACAGCTTTGCGTTGCTGTGACCAATTGACAGGGAAATAAGCTAAGGAAATAGAATTTATTCTGGACAGAGCTTTTAGTCTGTGGGTAGTTACTTGGCTTCATTGTTTATGGGGCCAAGCATCAGGGTAGGGAACATAAACGGAATAAACTGGCTGTCTGCATGGCATACATAGGCAAGAGTAGGAGAGAAAGAGTCCTGGGATGAGATATAACCTCCACAGGCATGCCCCTGTAGTGATTTAAACACAAAGGCTCGTGTTTTTAAACACTTAGTCCCCATTTGGTGGTGCTGTTTCAGGAGGTGTAGAAGGATTAGCCTTGTTAGAGGAAGTATTTCAGAGATTTACTTTGACAGTTTAAAGAGCCTCGCCATTTCAAGGTTTTTCTCTGCTTTGCGCTTGCAACTCAAGTGTCAGCTTTCTCTGCTCTAGGTAGCATGCCTGTCCCTGCTGCCCAACTGTCTGCACCACCATGGACTCTAACCCCTTAGAACCATGGGCCATATAAACTCATTCTTCTATAAGTTGCCTTGGTCACGGTGTTTTATCACAGGGACAGAAAGTAATCAACATTTGCTGTTAGCTTCAGCTGTCCATTTGACACTACCAAAGTCACTTGAGAAGAGGCAGCCACAGTGATGAATCTTCTAATTTAGACTAGCCTGTGGCCATGGCTATAAGACATTTCTTTAATTCATAATTGATGTGTGAGGACACACTCCTCTGTAGCCAGTTTCATCTATAAGTATATGGGCCTAAGATATATTAAAAAAAGGTAACTAAGCAAATCAGAGGGAGTAAGCTAATAGGCAGCATTTCTTCATGGTTTGATTCCGGTTCCTGCTCCAGGTTCCTGCCTTAACTTCATGCTTTGGCTTCCTTTGGTGATGGACTATAACTTGTAAACTAAAATACCTCCCCAGCTGGCTTTTTTTCTCCAACTTGCTTTGTAGTTTTTTTCCTCCAAGTTGCTTTCTCCAAGTAGTTTTGGTAGTGCTGTTTATTATAGCAATAGAGAGCAGACCTCAAAGAGCCCCACCCCCACCTCAACCTACTTCTTCCCAGTAGGAGGTTCTTTCTTCTAATTGTCCATTCACCTATGAACGTATCAATGCATGAATCCATTGTTGAAGTTAAAACCTTTTTGATATACTCACCTCTCAATAGCATTAGTAGCTGGGGACCAAGCCTTTCATACATGGGCTCACAGGATATATTTCATTCAATAGAGAGTATTGAACTCTACTACTCACTGGCCAAATGCCAATCATTATTAGATCCTCTTAAAATCATTTCAGGGGTTATGATAGAGGTCCTACACATACCATTATACTCCTAGGGGGTTACCCAAAAAGAAAATACCCTAAACCCTAAAATATAGTGTAAAACCACAGAGATTTACATTCAGATGTTCATTAAGGTCAGGAATAAAAAAGACCCAAATTGTTGCAAATCTTACTATATAGTCTTGTAGTTAAATACCCTCACTCAATTCATAGATAATTATTGCAAATCCCTACAACATTAATAAATTGTCAACAGATTTCACTCTAGGTAGCAAGGCACAAAAGGCTTCATATTTTAGGATATACGTATGAATACAAAGGTATACAGATACCTAGTAGATAGGTAAGTAGGTAGATGGATGGATGGATGGATGGATGGATAGATAGATGATAGCTAGATAGGTATGGATGATATAGATTGATAAATGATAGATCGATAGATAGATCGATAGATAGATCAATAGATAGATAGATAGATAACAGATCAATAGAGAGATAGATAACAGATCAATAGAGAGATAGATAGATAGACAGATAGACACATAAGGACTATAGGTAGACAGACACATAAGGACTATAGGTCCTCTGATCACCACCTACACATTTTAAGACAGTCTCATGATAGACAGTTTGGTCTTAAACTCACCCCATTGTTGAGTCTGACTTTGGGCTTCAGATCCTCCTGCTTCTACCTCCCAAGTGCTGGGATTGAAGACATACATCTTATCCTGCATCAGTGTCCCTTTTGATTTGACAAATTCTATCCCCAAAACAGGAAACAAAGAAGAATAAAGAAGAGTGAAGAAAGTGGTTGACTTCAGCTGAGTATAAATACAGTGGTGGTCATGTGACTTCCTGGTTCAGGAGCATGAGCGTGAGCGTGAGCGTGAGCGTGAGCACAGTATAGTTACCTTTCCCCTAGAGAACTTTCCAGCGTCAGGGGTACTCAAGTCCCTCGACATACTCTTTTTATATATTTCTGTATAACACATTGACTTTGGGTAAATTGGGCTTCCAGAAGCATACCCCTTCCCTGGAATGCCCATGCTTGGGGAAAAAAAACAAAAAAAGAAAATACAGAGAGAAGAAATATTAAACCCCTTGGGATGCTGGAATCAAGGCCAACCCTGCTCAGCTCACAGCTCCTATCTAAATAATTCATTCTTGTTTCTTTTTTATTCAAATTAAAGTCTTTACAATGTTTTATTTTATGTGTATGAGTCTTTGGTTGCGTGGGTGTCTATGAACTGTGCATATGCTCCATGCCAATGGAGAAGGCCAGAAGATCCTTGGAACTGGAGTTACAGACACGTTGTGAGTCACTAGGTGGGAGCTTGGAATTGAACCTGGAGACGGAATGAGAGAGGTGGAATGTCCTCACAATGTTGAGCATGCATGCATGTGCGCATGCACAAACATACACACACATACAAACATACACACAGAGACAGACAGACACACAGACAGAATGACAGAGAGAGTGACAGAGAAACAGTGAGAGACAGAGACAGAGGAAGAGAAACATAGATATGGAGAGGGAGACACAGAGGGAGACAGGGTGTCCTGTACCAGACACACACAAATGCACACAAATAAATAAATACATTTTCAAATAATAACACAAAATGACAAGAGCAACAATACTTCACTTCCTTCCTTCCTTCAGAAGAGCAGCTGGAGCTTTTAACTGTGGGGCCATCTTTGCAATCTCTCTGCCTAAAATGTGAGACAACAATCAGAGGAAACTTTCCTGGAAAAGATCACACGAGAGAGCATGAACACTGAGCATCTGTTTATGGTTGTTTGTGGCAGCAGGTACAGATATGGTCATTGTAAACAAGAAATTAAAATTCACTAATTAGCTTCCCATCCAAAGTGAACACTGTTAACAGTTTTGTTATCTTCTCTCTAGGTGAGTTTGATCATTAGGGGAAAAAATTATCTAAAAATAATAACCCAGATTTTTTCTGTAACTCTAGTACATATACTTTTCAATGAAATACTGGTCCTGTAATTTTATGGTATTATTTTGAAATGTGGGTATATGTGTGCCTGGGATGTGTGTATATGTATATTTGTGTGTGTGTGTGTGTGTGTGTGTGAAGGTAACTTAGTGGGGACAATTGCCTCCTTCAACTTTTATGCGGGTGCTGGGGCTTAAACTGTAGGAACCAGGCTTTCCTGGCAAATCATCATTATCCCTTGTCATTGTTTTAAAACTTTAAACATGAAAAGACAACATCTTGAGCCAAATTTTCTTCCCAGTTTTAGTGTTGGTTCCATGCTACCCTGCAGTTTAAAGCATGATGTTGAGGTTCGAATAAGAAGAATCTTCACAGGCTCATATATTTGAATGCTTAGTTACCAGGGAGTGGCACTCTTTGAAAGGATAAGGATTAAGAGGTGTAGCCTTGTTGAAGAAAGTGTGTCACTGAGGGGTGAGTTTTCAGATTTCAAAAGTCTGTGCCAAACCTAGAGTCTCTCTTTGCCAGGAGATCAGTAGCTCTGAGCTGCTTCTCTAACACCATTCTTGTCAATGTGTCACTTATACTTCCTGCCATAATAATAATGGGTTAACCCTTTGAACTATATGGAAGACCCCACTTAAATGCTTTCTCTTGTAGGAGTTGCCTTGGTCATGATGTCTCTTCACATCAATAGGGCATTGACTAAGACACAACACATCACAGAAACTGTCTTTGTTAGTTTTTTTCTGCTTGTTTTGTTTGTTTGTTTTTTGTTTTGTTTTGTAGTCTTGACCCAAGCTAGAATCTTTTGAGAAGAAGGAACTCAACTGAGAAAATGCCTCCATCAGATTGCTTGTAGGAAAGTCTCTAGAGCATGTTCTTTTTTAAAAAAAAATTTATTAGATATTTTCTTTATTTACATTTTAAATGATATCTCCTTTCCCTGTTTCCCTTCCAGAAAAAAAAAAGACAAAAACAAACCCTGTTCCCTCCCGGCTTTCCCCTGCTCACCAACACACCCTCTCCCACTTCCTGGCCCTGGCATTCCCCTACACTGGGGCATAGAACCTTCTCAGGACCAATGGCCTCTCCTGTCATTGATGACCAACAAGGCCATCCTTTGCTACATGTGTGGCTGGGGCCATGAGTCCCTCCATGTGTACTCTTTGGCTGTTGGTTTAGTCCCTGGGAGCTCTGAGGGTACTAGTTAGTTCATATTTTTGTTTGTCCTAAGGGGCTGCAAACCCTTTAGCTCCCTGGGTCCTTTCTCTATCTTCATTGGGGATCCTGTGCTCAGTCCAATCTAGAGCATGTTCTTAATAAATAGTTGATATGGTAGTGGTGGTGCTGATTCTAGATAAGTGATTTTAGCTGGTATACATGCATATATATATCTATCTATCTATCTATCTATCTATCTATCTATCTATATATATATATATATATATATATATATATATAAAATCAGGCTATGCAAGCAAAGGGGATCAAGTCCATAAGCAGTGCTCTTCCATGGGTTTTTCCCAGTTCCTGCATCTAGGTTCTTGCTGTGTTTGAGTTCCTGTTGGCTTTCTTCAATGACAGACTCTGACTGGGTCAAGTAGGCCACTTCAATCTTTTGCTCCCCAAGTTGCTTTTGGCCATGGGAATTATCATAGCAATAGAAAGTAGACTAAGAAACCTATGAACCATTAAAAAATTGTAATTCTGCATTATTTACTAGAGTGGTGTTATTTTTGTCACATCTATTTTCATAAAGGAACTGTTGTGCTGTTAACTTGGATGTTCATGGATTCTAGAAGAGCTGAATGACAGAAAGACTAGAAGCTACCACTGTACCCAGAAAACAGTCTTCACAGAAATTGCATTCCCTTACGACATTTCTCTTTCAAGGACTTGAAGAACTGATCATGTTCAAAGGAAGAGTCACACAGCTTTACATGTAAAAGTCTTAAGGTTTGTCAGCAGTGGCTCTAAAGACAAACTGTCCTCTGCTTATGCCTCTGGTTCTCATCTTTCTAAATCCTCAAGTTATTTTATGAATACCATTCAACAGCAAAGAGGAAAACAAATCCTGTCTCCCTCCTTGTTTGTCCCTAGTCTCTCATAGCTATCACAGTTGTACTACAATCCATTTGGGGGTTGTAGTACCGAACTTAATTTTAAAATTGAGCATTCATAAAGAAGTCAGCATTCTCATAAAGCAAAGTGGTTATTGTTGTGTGTAGCTTTGCTACCCAGCCTAAGTTCTGAGAATGGGCTGAGCTACCAACCCCAACCCAGCTTCCCTTGAATCCGTGGATAAAAGACATAGACACACACAGTTGTTCAATTTCAACTTGCCTTTTGATACAATTGTTTGGGCTACTATCTCTTACCTCGAAAAGTGCCCTTATCAATATTCTTAGCTCCATACCTCTCCACTTACCCTAAACTTTAGTTGCTCAGTTACAGCTAGTCCCTGCTAAACACCCCTGACTGCCCACTTGTAGGACCAGCCTTTGTGGCCACTCCATTTGAGATCTCACATGGCTGGTCAGCTTTTCCCCATCAGAAGCATGACAGACTCTTGTTTCTTCTCCCTTGAGTCTGTCTGCTTGCCTCCAGGGACCCAGGAGTCCCACCTATTCCTTCTGCCCAGCAATTGGACTCTTGACTGACAGATCAAGAACCAGTTAGAGAACAGGACCTTAGCATCAGAACCACCCCCACAGGTGATCACTATGGATTTTCAGAAGGAAATTCTCAAGTATACAATGATCATGAAAGACCCTGATTCTCATTGTGGTCCCCAGTATATTTTATTCTATCTTATCCCAAGAAGGCTGGCTTTGGATTATCAAACATCAGACACACTTCATTCTATTTGCATAAAGATTCTTATGTGTAACACACAATATAACTGTATATCTATTTAAAGGAGAAAATTGCTCTGCACTCTATGGATCTTGAGCTGAGCATATCTATATGTTTCTATAGAACACAGAGCCTGAAACATTTGCTATTTGACTCTTTCTAGAAAATCACCTACTTTAATCTATAGTTTTGTATTCATTTTTTTGTATGTAATAATTATACATATGTACAGAGTACCTCCTGATATTTAAATATATGTATAAAATAGAGAAACCCGAAATTCACTATATCATAATCTATTAAAATTTCTATTTGTAAAAAAAATAATAAATATTTGAAGTAATGGCTAAACCTATAATTTTGTAATATATAATATAATTATATATTTTTGTATATAATTATATAATTATAATTTTGTATATAAGATGGATATACATACATTAAAACATTACACTGTATCCCATACATATATTTTATGATGTATCAATTGAACATTTTAAATTGATGATTAACATGGTAGTATAGGCACTAGAATTAAATTTTTTAAAAAATATTGTAACCAAGTTGTAACCATTGCTAAAACCATCTGAGAGTGGAGATATCATGAGATTTAATGCATGGGCCAAAAGGTAAATGAGCAGAAAATGGCATATGATCCATAATATGAATTTTTATTAAGGCTCCATTAGTTCTACAACCAATCTAGTCTCTCTCTCTCTCTCTCTCTCTCTCTCTCTCTCTCTCTCTGTGTGTGTGTGTGTGTGTGTGTGTGTGTATTTGTGTGTGTAGTGAGAAAGCACCATTCACAAACACATGTTCTCTGTATCAATAGATGTTAAGTGGCCTTGGCTTAGCACTCAAAGTAAAAGCTATACAAGTCTAGTTTATGTTACAATTTGTTTAATAACAATAGTCATTGATATTTATGAAGCTATATGTTTTAATCCAACTATCTAATTTCATTCTTCCAATGAGCATGTGAAACATCCTACTACAGGAATCAACTCATTTTAGAGAGAAAATTCTCTGGCTTGGAAGTTTCAATAACTTGCCCTGGGCCATACAACTACAGAGACTCAGAGTCATCAAGCCAGAGAGTGTCACTAAGAAATCCAATACTCAGAGCATTTTGAACATCTCCCAATGCCTCCAGTTCTGTATGGTAAGTACATGGTTAGGCTGAGGGATACATACTGATAAACTGTGAGAAAGGTAGATACTAGAGAGGTCTTCTCCAAGAGCTGAGTTTGTGATGGTAAACAGGATTTCACGATCATAGTGAGATGAAACATTACAACCTGTCCTAGTGATTTTCCAGCTGTAAATATAGATCTTTGATCTGAAGCCTTAGCTTGCTCTGGTTTCTTAACCACTCTTCAAGATGAAGGGTAAATTGGAAGCATAGCATCTTCTATTTCTCCACTCATCTGTCTTAAGCAGAGAGTAGTGATTACTATAAAAGAGGGGCCAAGCTCCCAATTCCTTGCTTTGTGTGCTCTGAGCACACTGCTAACGACTGCATACTGTTCTACACTATGCCCCTACCAGGATTTTAATTGTCCATTCTTCCAAATCTAAATGATGGGTGCCTTCCAAGGTTGACATGACAGTGAGCATCTTTACACCCCTTTGGATGACTTTTGAAAGGATATATATGCTGTGGTAGACTTGTTGAACCTGTTAGCAAGTCTTGATGTCCTATCTGTCACTGGTGATGCATACAGCCTTCTTTCTACCAACATACATACCTATATACTTAACACCTATATATAATACATGTATAATACTTGGAATATCATTATATTTGTTAAAGTAATTTTACAACATTTTCTTCGCAGCCATTAATATATCTAAGCTAAAACCACAAGTAGAACATTCATCACTTTATCCAGACTGCAAGCCAAACTACTTAGCATGCATTGGTTGGGTACCCACCTCCCATTGTTCTTCATTCATTCATTCATTCATTCATTCATTCATTCATCAGCTCTTCATTATTGGTTTTTGTTTGTTTGTTTGTTTTTTGTTTTTAAGACAGAGTATCACTACATAGTCCTGAGTAGCCAAAAACTCACTATATATACCAGGCTGGTCTAGAATTCAGAGATTCATCTGTCTCTCCCTCCCAAGTGGTAATGTTAAAGGTGTGTGCCATCATACCCAGTAAACTCTTTATTCTTAAAACTAGCTAGGGACATTCCCATTGTGGGTTTTTTGTTTGTTTGTTTGTTTTTTGTTTTTTTGTT